>NW_026262963.1:185000-466768 GCF_025434085.1 Hippocampus zosterae
CAGGTAGCATTGTGACTTTCCTAATTTTCTTTTCATAAAACGACAACTAGTCAAACTAAAACAATGCCCTAAGTAATTGGAATGCCATTGTCATTAAACCAAAAGATAAAAAATTGAACCCACATTCTGAATGAATTAAACACCATTGTGAATGAAATCACTGTCGAGGATTTTAATTTTGGGCGGCCCTATGATTGACTGGTTAGCGCATGGCATCACAGTGGAGAGGTGCAGAGTTCGATTCTGGCATGATTGATTTATTGGAAAGGCCCATCACAGTCATTCTCATGCTTCTATGTAGAATTATCAACAGGCCAGTGTTTCTCTCTGTTGTCACGGTAAAAATAGTAATGTATTAAAAAGTTAAAAAGATAATACTCGGCCACAAAAAGGAAAAAAATATATTATCTGCCGTCATCAGCGGATCAGTCTTGCTCATCCATCTTAACTGCTTTTATAGGTTATTTGGTCATATGCAGTCAGTGCAGTCTAAGCATTCTTGTAGAGCTAGCTTTGCTTCATCTGTCCATTTTTTCACAGTTTTAACAACCGGTTTAACACATTTGAGTTTCTGTCTGTATGTAGGTATTAAGTGGATTAAATTGTGGTCAGAAAGACCCAATGCTGCACGGGCGACTGATCGGTATGCATTTTTGATTGTTGAATAGCTGTGGTCTAGAATGTTGCCTTCTCTGGTGAAACAGTCGATGTGCTGCTTATATCTGGGAATTTCACGGTTAAGGTGTGCTCTATTAAAATCGCCCAAAATGATCAGGGGTGACTCTGGGTATTTTAGTTCGAGTTTGTTTACTTGTTCGGCTAGCGTTTTGTATCGCCGTGTTAGCGTTAGCTTGTGGCGCAATGTAAACACTGACTAGTAAAAAGGAGGTGAACTCACGTGGCGAGTAGAATGGCTTGCAGTTTAAAGACAGCGACTCCAGGTCCGGGCTGCAGTGTGCGTCGAGCTTCGTGACATCAGTGCACCATTCTTCGTTGATATAGAAGCAAATCCCACCACCTTTCGATTTCCCTGATAGCTCCGTGTCGCGGTCGGCTCGGAGAAGGCGGAAGCCGGTAGATGTAGCGCGGAATCCGGGTGGCGGTCACTGAGCCAGGTTTCAGTGAAGCAGAGCGCAGCAGAACGTGCAAAGGTTTTGTTGGTCTTTGTGAGAAGAAGTTCATCCATCTTAGTTGGCAGAGATCGTAGATTAGCAAGATGGATCGATGGGATGGTGAAAAAAGGCCGAGCGTAGCCTCCCCAATGCGCAGCAACTTTTCCCTCGTGTAAGTAAGCCGCTCAGGGTCGGCAAAAATAAACGAAAATGACAAAAACAGGGATAATACTAGGGAGCGTGTGACTGAGGCTGCCATACCTGTCGGCGCCTGATGGCGTTTATTATCCGTTGTATTCTTTGCGTTCACTAACAGATGTAATGCAGAGGACCGCAGCAGCGCGACTTTGTGTGTATAAACACGGACACCCTGATTAGGAAAGGACAGTTTCCTACTCAGGAAACTGAGGTCTTTTGGGGTTCAGGGGTCACTCCTTAAGATGTTCTATCCACTCGGTGGTGGCCTCGGCCATCCATTATGGCATTGTCTGCTGGTCAGGCAGCATCTCAGCCCGGGACAGAAAGAGACTGGAGCGACTGGTCAGGAAGGCCAGTTCTGTCCTGGGTTGCTCCCTTGACACTCTGGAGGAGGTGGGCAACAGAAGGATGCTAACTAAGCTAAAAGCTATGATGGCCAGTCCCTCCCACCCCCTCCAGCCCGCCCTGACAGCACTTGGTAGCTCCATCAGCCAGAGACTGTTACACCCGCGCTGCAAGAAGGAGAGATACCGACGCTGGTTCCTACCGACTGCTGTCAGGCTGATGAATAAAAAATAACAATCATAATAATAATTAAATGATGTGAAGGAAAATTGTAAATAGTACTGCGATTTATCCATTTTGTGTTCATATTGCATTTAATTGAAAGATGTTTGTTGTTTTTTTTCTCTTTCTTCTTTCTACATACATTCTTGCTGCTGGAGGCTGTAAATTTCCGTAGTGTGGGACGAAAAAAGGATATCTTATCTTATCTTAATGTTTGACTAACCGGAGACCCTGTCTGAGGAGGGCATGTGGCGATAACGATGCGCTGATTGGCTCATTTGAATTTAAGGTGTGCCATACCTTAGCGTCAGCATATACGATGCGCTGATTGGCCCATTTGAATTTAAGGTGTGCCCATACCTAAGCGTCAGCATATACGATACGCTGATTGGCTCATTTGAATTTAAGGTGTGCCCATACTTAACCGTCAGCACGCGTCTCTCCCAATACACACGCATTCAAAATGCCTCGGACGGCGGTCGGAACCGGTCAGCGGCGAAGGGCGCGCATCGGACGATACCCGCCGTCGAACCCGAGCGTCGCGGGGGGCAAAAACGAGACGGCCGAACACCCGCATAGTGCGCAGGATTTTACAGCAGGTAACATAACGCGACGCTCGGGTTCGACGGCGGGTATCGTCCGAGGCGCGCCCTTCGGGTCGCCGCGCGCGGCGGGTCGACGGCCGCGCCATCTTGCAACACACTGTCAGACGAGGGCTCGGAACGCCCCAGTGCGCATGCAAATTAGCCATGTGCGCGAAAGCCGCGCGCGGGTTTCGAAATGTACCGCCTTGTCTTGTCGTCCGAAATGAAAAATAAAATAATTTGCCCGCCCGCCGCCCCCTCTCTCTTAAAACTACTCGTCCGAGGCATTTTGAATGCGTGTGCATTGGGATAGACGCGTGCTGACAGCTGACGGTTATGTATGGGAACACCTTAAATTCAAATGAGCCAATCAGCGTATCGTATATGCTGACGCTGTGTGCAGTTCTGGCGTCGCGCATGCGACAGTTTATTTTCCCAATAAACTGCACGCCATTCTACTCGCCACGTGAGTTCACCTCCTTTTTACTAGTCGGTGTTTACATTGCGCCACAAGCTAACGCTAACACGGCGATTCAAAATGGAGGATTGTGTCAGGAAACAGACGCATGCGCAACGCCACAGTGTGCTCACAGCTTCAGCCCAGGAGAGCCGCTCACAGACAATTGGACAAAACGAATCGCGAGAGGTTTCGATTGTGTGCAGTTCTGCTCCCGTCTACCCGGGGTTCTTTGCAGCTGTTTAACAGCATAACACCGCAAGCTAAATGAACGTCACAATGGCGTCCTCAAATAATATTTGCATGCCTCAGACATTGCATTCACTTTCCACTAAAATCCTCGTGGCGGCCCGAAGGGTGCGCCTCGGACGATACCCGCCGTCGAACCCGAGAGTCGCGGGGGGCAAAAACGAGACGGCCGAACACCCGCATAGTGCGCAGGATTTTTCCACTGTCTTCCCGGGGTCCTTTGCAGCTATTTAACAGCAGGACACCGCAAGGTAAATGAGCGTCACAATGGCGTCCTCAAATAATATTTGCATGCCTCAGACATTGCATTCACTTATAGTGGAAGAACAGCACTGCACAGTCCTGTGCTCCTTGTGTCAGTATTTAAAATGGTTCTTAACTCCTCTTCTGATATATTTTTACGTGATTTCAGAGGGGATTTGAAAAGGGGAATTGTACACATGAAAAGGATATTTTTGTTTTCATGTTTAGTATTATTTTGGTAAAATTAGTGCTTTGTTTTTTGTTAAAGTAAGGGAAAAAAGACAACTACTGTTTAACAAAGTTAAAGTAAAAATGTCTTATTTCCCTAAAAGGGCTATTTGTATTATTAAGCAGGCACAACTTAACAAAATAAGAGTTCCTGTGCCTCAACACAATACCTCTCATTATTTGCTGTGTACTGGCAAAGTGAATAATTGTTATTTTCATGCACCCCATTATTGATTGGTTGTGAGGAGTGTTGATTTGTATAAGCTTGGCTTTACCATACTAAATGGGCATATAGCCCTGCTACCCATGATTCCCGAGCATGGAATTGGACCTTGGTCTTATTAAAAAAAACAAAAGTGGACCTACAGCATTTCTAGTTGAGGACCACTGGCCTAAAGTAACCATTACATCTTGCTGCAACAGCGGATAGAGGTAACCTTAAAAATAAAAAACGTGAGTAACTTTTTAATGCCTTTGAAAATTATACATTTTTTAAAAAGTATTTACAGTATGTGAACTGAATAAAAAAGTTACTCATTAAGGTGAAAGTAAAATTATATATAATATGTTGTGGTCACTTAACAGTCCTGAGGCCGGTTGTTAGAATCCGAGCTTGGGCCTCCAGAAGTTTGCATGCACTCTCCATGTTTGTTGGGATTTTATGCCTGTACTCTGGCTTCCTCCTGCATTCCAAAACCACACTTTTTGGGTTAATTGAAAACTAAGAACAAATCCTTAGGTGTGAATTGATGTTTGTCGATAAGTGCCCTGCAATAGAGAGGTGACCAGTCCAGGGTTTATCATGCCTATCATCGGGATTGAGCTGGGATAGGATCCGGGTCACCTGTGACTCTCATGAGCAATATAGAAAATAGATGAACGAATGTTACAGTTGTTTCCTTCAATTTACACACCTTAGGCAAGTTATAAAATCATTTCCAGAACGTTTAAAAAAAAAAAGTTTTTACGGTGTTTTAACACATTTTTTAAATGATCAAACACGGTTAAAATGTATCATACAGTATATTAAGATAGAAATATCAACAAATAAAAATATTTGTACTCATAACGACTCGCGACGGCGATGATGAAGCAGCCATAACACAGTACAGTCCTGTTACAAGCCTGAAATAAAGGTGTTTTCTTGGTAAAAAAAAGTATGACCAACCTGGTGTTGAAATTGACCATTGAAAATGTCATGTATACATGAGCATATAGTACGTCTGCATATAAACATAGTCTCCGTGCTTTTGCATCAGTGACTTTTTTGTTGTTTGTATTTCTCACAAACATCTTTTTGGGCAGGTGTTGGCTGCTTGTGTTTTTTTTTTCTGTTGCAAACCCGGGTGGCTCCGCCATTGTTGTTTTGGAACTGCAGTGTGGAGGTGACTGATCGAGCGTGTGAGTGTGGTTGCTTTGTATGTGGTGAGTATAGTTTCTTTGGATTTTCCCCAGTGAGTGGTTGTTAAGGCTTTAAGTATTTTGTTTGATTGCTTGGCGCGGGTTAGAGTGTGTTGTGTGTGTTTTGAGAAGGTGAGTTTGGGGTCCCATGTTAATCCCAGTATTTTGGGTTCGCGGACTGTGGGTAGGGTGGTGTTATCTATTTGTAAAGTGAGCCTGTTGCTGTATTCTGCCGGATCCGGTGTGAACAGAGTGGTGGTGGTTTTGTCTGCGTTGAGTGTGAGTTGGTTCTGTTTTGTCCAGTTGTATATGTCGTGGAGATATTTTTGTACTTGTTGTTGTGCCTGTTGTGGTTTGACATGTGTGGATAGAATGGTGATGTCGTCTGCATATGTAACTGTGTGTACATTTGGAGGTGGTTGTGGTAAGTCTGCCATGTATATGTTGAATAGTGTTGGTGAAAGTACTCCCCCCTGTGGTACCCCCGTTTTCGTGTTTCTATGTTCTGATGTTTCCCCCCGGTATTGAGTGTATTGTCTGCGTCCCCTTATGTAGTTGAAGATGTATTTGATGATGATGTTTGGGGTGTTAGTGTTGTTGAGTTTGTTTGTGAGTGTGTGTAGGTTTACCGTGTCAAAGGCTTTGGACATGTCTAGGGCTATGGCAACTGTTCGTTGTGGTGGTTTTTGTTGATTGAAACCTGTGGCTATGATGTTGTGTATGTGGTGTAGTGCTGTGGTTGTGGAGTGTTGTTTTCGGAAGCCGTGTTGGTGAGAGGGTAGTTGAGTGTTGTTGGTAATGAAGGGTAGTATTACCTTTTCCATTGTTTTGGCTATTGGGCTGAGTAGTGCTATTGGTCTGTAAGATGGGCCGAGTGCGTGGTTTTTGTTGGGTTTTGGTATTGGGATTATTTTTGCAGTCTTCCATATTGCGGGGATGGTGTTGGTGTTGAGTGATGTGTTGTAAGTGTGTGTGAGTAGTGTTATTGCTTTGGGGCCTAGGTGTTTCAGATGTCTGATGTTTATGTTGTCTGGGCCTGTGGAGTTGTTGCTTTTGGAGCGTTGTAGTGCTTGTTTGACTTGTTGTTCTGTGATGGTTATGGGCGTGGTGTTGAGTTTTCGTATTTTGCGTTGTAGTTGTCTGTATGTTCTGTTGTTTTTGTGTTGTATTATGTTGGTGAATTGTTTGTTGAATGCTCGTGCTTTCTGTTTGTTGGATATTGCCGTGTGTTGTCCGAACTGTATTGTGGTGCTTTCTGGTGCTTTTTGTTCTTTGTTAGATAGTCTTGTTACTGTGTTCCAGAGTATGTTGTTTGTGTCTGTGGTTCCATGCATCCGTTAAGTGTTCTTTCCATAGCTCTTGTTTGTGTTTTTGGATTTGTGTGTCTATTTCTTTGTTTAGGTCTGTGATGCGTGGGTCTTGGTGGTTTTGTTGTCTGATGTCGTTTCTTTGGCTGATGAGTGTTCTGATGTGTTGTGGTAGGAGAAGTGATTTGCTTTTTATTTTTCCGTGGGGTATGTGGTGTTTGTCTGCTGTAAGTATGAGGTTTGTGAGCATGGTGTTGGCTGTGTGGATGTTGTCAGGTATGGTTAAGTTCTCCAGTGCTGATTCTATTTCAGAGGTGTATGCTTCCCAGTCTGCTTTCCTGTAATTTGTGTAAGTTTGAAGGTGTTGTTGTAGGCGGAAAGGAGCACGCGTGTTGTGTGTGATTTTGATAGGAAGGTGGTCTGAACTGAGTGCGTGTATTGTGGTCCATGTTGTTCTGTTTGTGATGCTGTTGCTGGCTGTTGTGATGTCCGGTGATGTTGGTTGTTGGTTGATGTTTGTAGGTTTTCTGGTGGGTGTGTTTGCGTTTAGAGTGATTTGTTGGGAGTTTTGTAGTATGTCTGCAATGTGGGTGCCTCTGTGGTCGTCGTAGGGAGAGTGCCATTGTGTTGAGTGAGCGTTGATGTCTGCGGTTAGAATGGTGTTGTTCAGCGAGTTTATGTATTGGAAGGTGTTGGTGATGTCTGTGTCTTCTGTGGCGTGGTCTGGTCGGGTGGTATCTCTGGGGGGTATATACATGTTGCATATGTGTAGTCTTTTGTGGTTGGTTATGTGAATCTTTACGGTTTTAATTTCTGTAGTGTTGGTGTTAATGTTGTTGGGGATGTTCATGGGAGTGAATGTGACTGATTTGTGAATGTATGTGAGCAGTCCTCCTCCTCCCTTGTGTTCTCTGTCTTTCCTAATGCTGGTGTAGTTGGTGAGACGAGGTGTGTTGTGTTGTTTTTCTAGTTTGGTTTCTTGTATGGTGATGATGTCTGCGTGCTGTTGTGAGGCGAGTTCTTCTAGTTCTGTTTTCTTGTTTTGGATGCCGTTGATGTTTATTTGTAGTATGGTCAGTGTGTGTTTGTTGTTTTTGTTGGTGGGTGTTGTTCTTTGTGGGTTGTTCGGGGGTTGTGGTGTTGGGGTGTTTGTTGTTTGCGTGTGTGTTCTGCATGTCCACGTGTTTGTGTATTGGCGGGTGGTGATGCCGGAGCAATGTCTGTGTATCCAGTGTGGGTGTGTTGAGTTGCATCTGAGTGAGGTTTGTCTGCGTGTGATGATTCTATTGCAGCTATTGCAGGTCCAGGTTTGGGGGGGTGGTCTTGTGTTTGTTGTATCTCTGTTGGAGTTGTCTGTCCGTGTTGCCTTTGAGGGTAGTGTTGGTGAGGCGAGTGTGTTGTTTTGGTCTGTTTGTGCTCTGCTGCCTGTTAGTGTCCTACGAGGTGTTGTTGTTCGTGGTGGTGTTTTGGGATGTAGTCTGCATTTCCATGTTATGTTGTATTGTCTAGTGTTTATGTTTGTGCAATGTTTGTGTACCCAGTGTGGTGTGTGGTGGTTGCATCTGAAGGATGTCTGTCTTCTTGTAATCTGTTGTGTGCAAATGTCGCATGTCCAGGTAGTTTGTTGTGTGTGTGTTTGTTGCGTGCGTGAGAGTGTCTGTGTGGGCCCCGGATTTGTCTCTATGTCCCCCGCCTGGAGCAAAAGGTCCGCCCGCCACCCTGCCAGGTCCAGGGGGCGGTTAGCCGAAAAAAAAAAAAAACGGCCGTAAGGGCACCCCGTTCGGGGTGCAGGGATTGGTTCCTTGATTTGTCCCCCCGTTCGGGGGGAACCCTCCAACTGCGAGTAAGCCAAGGAGTTTGGAGGTACAGCAGGTTGACAGCAGTGTGATCGAGCAGATTATATAGAGTAGAATTTGAATGGGGCTTCACTGATTTATTTCATACAATTCATATCTAAAACACAGTTGAAAAATATTTGATTGTTAAAATATTTAAATACAAGAACTATATCAAGAAATTAACAAAACATAGTTTTTTTAGTTAGGAGAAAAGTCTAAAAACATATCACAAATGACAAACGTTGTGCCTCTCCTCCTCCTGTTCTTCAATGAAGCTGATCACCCTGCAGCTCCCGTTAGAAACATCGTGCTGCTGAAGGTGTGCCGGCAGAATGGTTGTGATACAGGAGGTGCTGTGGACTCTCCCAGAAACGAGGACCTAGTTTAGTTGTAGATCCAGTAAAACATAGTGCAAATGTGACATTATTTATAATGCACAGTTACAGTCTTATGAATATTAAAAAATGTACTTCATGTAATGCAGGAAGCGAATATTTCAAACGAACTAAGGCAGCAAACAGTAAGAGCAAAATCGTGTTCCAAACATTAACTCTTTTTTTAAATGTCAATTAGCTTGTGAGTAATAAGACAAAATGTGACTGTCAGACAGAGAACTGTCAGAGCAAACGGCAGATTTTAGAAAGTCCTGCCGAAATAAATCTGCACCCGACTGCGACTGTCAGCGTTGAACTGCCGCCATTGCTGTCAAAGTCAGACACATCTCCAAAATTGTTGGAGCAAATTTTTAAGCAGGCTTCATCTTGATAAATTGAAAACGTATTTGACATTTACACCATAACGTTACCGCCTAAAATAATCGTAAAACAAAATTTTGTGTAACAACAAGAGTAATATGTACCCCAAAAGCTTTCAAAGCGTCTGAAAGTTTTCTCCTCCGTTTTTGTTGGGGCTTGGCTCGAAATGCATCATGATTGGCCGCCCGAAGTCCACGTGTCTGTCGGACGTGCTCTCATTGGTCTACAATACCATCACGGATGAATAAATACTCAAAGGGCTTGCCAGGCAAGCCCTTTGAACTCTTTAAATACTCAATGGGCTTGCCTGGCAAGCCCTTTGAGTATTTATTCCATATTGCCCACTAGTTCACTAGTAAAGTCATTTTGACGCTTACTAGTGAACATGTAAGGCCATAAATGTGCCCACTAGTTCACTAGTAAGATCATTTTGAGGCTTACTAGTTGACATGTAAGCCACAAAACGCCCGCTAGTTCACTAGTAAGATAATTTTGAGGCTTCTAGTGAACATGTAAGCCACAGAACGCCCACTAGTTCACTAGTAAGATCATTTTGACGCTTACTAGTGAACATGTAAGCCACAAAACGCTCACTAGTTCACTAGTAAGGTCATTTTGACGCTTACTAGTGAACATGTAAGCCACAGAACGCTCACTGATTCTCTAGTAAGGTAATTTTGACGCTTACTAGTGAACATGTAAGGCCATAAATGTGCCCACTAGTTCACTAGTAAGTTCATTTTGAGGCTTACTAGTTGACATGTAAGCCACACATCGCCTACTAGTTCACTAGTAAGATCATTTTGAGGCTTACTAGTGAACATGTAAGCCACAAAACGCCCAATAGTTCACTAGTAAGATCATTTTGACGCTTACTAGTGAACATGTAAGCCACAAAACGCTCACTAGTTTACTAGTAAGGTCATTTTGACGCTTACTAGTGAACATGTAAGCTACAAAACTCTCACTAGTTCACTAGTAAGGTCATTTTGACGCTTACTAGTGAACATGTAAGCCACAAAACGCTCACTAGTTTACTAGTAAGGTCATTTTGACGCTTACTACTGAACATTTAAGGCCATAAATGTGCCCACTAGTTCACTGGTAAGATGATTTTGACGCTTACTAGTGAACATGTAAGGCCATAAATGTGCCCACTTGTAGTGCTAGTGACATTACACTGTACTTGCATTAAATGCAAATAAGGATGATTACGAAAACATGTAACGGTATCCTATTGGCTGTACGTTTCAAAATAGTGTCATCCCACCAGTCAGGGCTCATGATTTTGGAAATTCTGTGCCCACTTAGTTTTTTAAAACAACAATGGCGGACAGTGTCCTGAGACGTATTCGGCGAAGGTGCAGGGCAATAGAGAGTGCCTGTCATCAAGGGTCTGCCGGTGAAAGTGAAGCACGCGCGATAAACATTTCAATTGCTAATTTAAGAAGAGTTAGTGACCAGTTTAGCGCTGATACTATTCAAAGTTTGATTCAAAGTCCAATAGATCTCCGATCTGTCATCATTGCGGGACCCACTCCTAATGGTGGACGTGTTTGTTCCCATGTGGCACATCGTTTGCACACAGGTAAAATGGCTACCATTTTTTGTCATTGGTTTTTCGTATGTATTTTTATTCGAACTACACACGGGTTTTACTGACGACTTGCTGTGACCAGTGGTTTTCCTGCAAATCAGTAGACTATTAAGTAACGCGATGGCTGTACACTTTTAAGCAATAACTAGTGATCTTTTAGTTATTCAATTATAAGTTTGAATTATTTTTTTCTTGAGTAAAATGGTTAGAGAAAATAGCTGCTCGTGGTTTTGAAGCTGCATGTACTTTTATGTACATCTGTGTCTATATGCCTGTACTGTATACAGTATATAAAAAACACGTAGTGATTCGTTTGCTTGAATTCCTTAATCCTTTTATTTCCATACTTTAGGTAGACGAGGAAGACCAGCACTTGACATTACAAGTGATCAAATTCAACTGCTCCCCACTCAGGGCTTTACAGTGAGAGCCATCACTGAGATGTTGTGTTGTTCCTCTTCATACCTGCATAAAAAAATGAAGTTTTTTCAGATTTCAGCCAGAAATAGATTTACTCCCATTCATGATGTTGACCTGGAAGAGCATGTCAGAAGATTGCACAGCCAATTTCCCAGATCAGGCTCGGAAGCAAGTGTTCTGCTACATACTCTTGTCCCTTCATGTATATATCATTATATTCATTGTGAAAGTGTACTTTCTTTATTGTGTTGTTTTATGAACCTGTTGCAGATGATGAGGGCATACCTGCGTGCTGATGGTATTGTAGTACAAAGAAAAAGAGTTCGAGAAATCCTCAACCGTATTGAGCCAGCTGCTGCAGCCCAGAGATGGAGCCAGACTGTGGCTAGAAGAACATACTATGTGCCATTCCCCAATAGTTTATGGCACATAGATGGGCATATGCGTCTCATTCGGTAATAAGGGATCATCTTATATTTGTACTCGTGGGAGCATTAGAAAGCCATATTGTATGGACAGCACAGATTAAATTGAATTTTATCATTTGTATATCCAAGTTACACAAACTCCAAATTGCCTCCATGTAGTCTTAAGTGCACAGCAATACCTTCTCTACCGAGATGATATTTCAAACAAGATATGAAACTTGATTGTTTTCTTGTATTTAATCATTATTCTTTTCATGTTTGTTTTACAGGTGGGTGTTTGTGACACATGCCGGCATTGATGGGAATTCCAGGCTAATAACGTACCTTCAACTGGAGCACAGACAACACAGCTTTGACAGTGTTGAAATATTTTGTCCAAGCCACCTGCCTGTATGGGTTACCCTCCAGAGTAAGATCCGACCATGGTGGTGAAAACACTGGTTGCTCTTTTAATGAACCTACTGCAGGGACAAGACACCAAAATTATTTCTAGCTCCAGCCAACACCCCCTCACAATTTACTCACACCTCCCATGGCCTGATTATCCACCAACAGGGGCCCTTTTTGGATTATCATTTTGGCATAGGAACTTTCCTTTCCTATCCTAACCGAGTGAGATGAGCCGGTAGCACCTGGAGCAAAGATCGTCTAAATTTTAATAATGCTTAGGAAAGGTTCTGACCATCCTTTACGAAAGGAAAGGAGATATATTATGCAGCAGGAATATTTAAAGGGGGAGTCTTTTTTTATGTTGTTGTTGTTGTTGTTGTTGTCGACCCCACCCGTGCCCCGACATTGGGGGACCGGGCCCTCACTCCGTCTCCCGGATCCCCAGACCCCCCTCCGCCGCCCAGCGGGCGAGCAGGGCCGCCACTCCGCTTGGGTTTCGCCAGAGGTCCTCCGGAGTCAGTGTGGTGGGTATGTTTGTGCAGGTGAACAGGTGTTGTGTGTCGTGCACTTGCGTGCCGCATAGCGCACAGAGTGGTGTTGGGTGTGTGTCCGGTGTAATGTTGTGTAGGTAGGAGTGGAGGGCTGGTGATTTGTTGGTTCGGAGTTGTGCTAGGAGTTGTCTGGTTCTGTGTGGTAGGTCTTGCTCTGATGGGTCTATTTCTGGTGCTGGTGCATGTATTACTTTGTTGTGTTGTCTGGTGTCCAAGTGTGTTTGTACAAAGTGGGTGTGTATGTCTTTCATGTTCTGTTTTATGGTGTCGTTGTTGGTGTCCTGTGGTGCTGTGTCTTTGTTGTGTGTGTAGTTGTTGTTGTGGAAGATTGTTTGTTTCTTTTGTCTGGGTGGTGGTGGTTGTTGAGTGAGTGGGTGTAGTGGGTGGGTTGGGTGTTGGGCTTTTTGTCTGATTTGCGATGCGTGTAGTTTTAGATGGGTGTTCAGTGGGAGAGTTTTTGTTTCCTCATGCAAGTGTTGTATGTTTGTGTCTTGTGTGCATCCTGTTGCTATTCTGAGTGCGGTGTTCTGTGTGGTCTGGAGTTTTGTCTTGTTTGTGTCCGATAGTGTTGGTGACCATATAGTGTTTGCGTATTCGAGGCGTGTGAGTGTGGTTGCTTTGTATGTGGTGAGTATAGTTTCTTTGGATTTTCCCCAGTGAGTGGTTGTTAAGGCTTTAAGTATTTTGTTTGATTGCTTGGCGCGGGTTAGAGTGTGTTGTGTGTGTTTTGAGAAGGTGAGTTTGGGGTCCCATGTTAATCCCAGTATTTTGGGTTCGCGGACTGTGGGTAGGGTGGTGTTATCTATTTGTAAAGTGAGCCTGTTGCTGTATTCTGCCGGATCCGGTGTGAACAGAGTGGTGGTGGTTTTGTCTGCGTTGAGTGTGAGTTGGTTTTGTTTTGTCCAGTTGTAAATGTCGTGGAGATATTTTTGTACTTGTTGTTGTGCCTGTTGTGGTTTGACATGTGTGGATAGAATGGTGATGTCGTCTGCATATGTAACTGTGTGTACATTTGGAGGTGGTTGTGGTAAGTCTGCCATGTATATGTTGAATAGTGTTGGTGAAAGTACTCCCCCCTGTGGTACCCCCGTTTTCGTGTTTCTATGTTCTGATGTTTCCCCCCGGTATTGAGTGTATTGTCTGCGTCCCCTTATGTAGTTGAAGATGTATTTGATGATGATGTTTGGGGTGTTAGTGTTGTTGAGTTTGTTTGTGAGTGTGTGTAGGTTTACCGTGTCAAAGGCTTTGGACATGTCTAGGGCTATGGCAACTGTTCGTTGTGGTGGTTTTTGTTGATTGAAACCTGTGGCTATGATGTTGTGTATGTGGTGTAGTGCTGTGGTTGTGGAGTGTTGTTTTCGGAAGCCGTGTTGGTGAGAGGGTAGTTGAGTGTTGTTGGTAATGAAGGGTAGTATTACCTTTTCCATTGTTTTGGCTATTGGGCTGAGTAGTGCTATTGGTCTGTAAGATGGGCCGAGTGCGTGGTTTTTGTTGGGTTTTGGTATTGGGATTATTTTTGCAGTCTTCCATATTGCGGGGATGGTGTTGGTGTTGAGTGATGTGTTGTAAGTGTGTGTGAGTAGTGTTATTGCTTTGGGGCCTAGGTGTTTCAGATGTCTGATGTTTATGTTGTCTGGGCCTGTGGAGTTGTTGCTTTTGGAGCGTTGTAGTGCTTGTTTGACTTGTTGTTCTGTGATGGTTATGGGCGTGGTGTTGAGTTTTCGTATTTTGCGTTGTAGTTGTCTGTATGTTCTGTTGGTTTTGTGTTGTATTATGTTGGTGAATTGTTTGTTGAATGCTCGTGCTTTCTGTTTGTTGGATATTGCCGTGTGTTGTCCGAACTGTATTGTGGTGTTTTCTGGTGCTTTTTGTTCTTTGTTTGATAGTCTTGTTACTGTGTTCCAGAGTATGTATTGTTTGTGTCTGTGGTTCCATGCATCCGTTAAGTGTTCTTTCCATAGCTCTTGTTTGTGTTTTTGGATTTGTGTGTCTATTTCTTTGTTTAGGTCTGTGATGCGTGGGTCTTGGTGGTTTTGTTGTCTGATGTCGTTTCTTTGGCTGATGAGTGTTCTGATGTGTTGTGGTAGGAGAAGTGATTTGCTTTTTATTTTTCCGTGGGGTATGTGGTGTTTGTCTGCTGTAAGTATGAGGTTTGTGAGCATGGTGTTGGCTGTGTGGATGTTGTCAGGTATGGTTATGTTCTCCAGTGCTGATTCTATTTCAGAGGTGTATCCTTCCCAGTCTGCTTTCCTGTAATTTGTGTAAGTTTGAAGGTGTTGTTGTAGGCGGAAAGGAGCACGCGTGTTGTGTGTGATTTTGATAGGAAGGTGGTCTGAACTGAGTGCGTGTATTGTGGTCCATGTTGTTCTGTTTGTGATGCTGTTGCTGGCTGTTGTGATGTCCGGTGATGTTGGTTGTTGGTTGATGTTTGTAGGTTTTCTGGTGGGTGTGTTTGCGTTTAGAGTGATTTGTTGGGAGTTTTGTAGTATGTCTGCAATGTGGGTGCCTCTGTGGTCGTCGTAGGGAGAGTGCCATTGTGTTGAGTGAGCGTTGATGTCTGCGGTTAGAATGGTGTTGTTCAGCGAGTTTATGTATTGGAAGGTGTTGGTGATGTCTGTGTCTTCTGTGGCGTGGTCTGGTCGGGTGGTATCTCTGGGGGGTATATACATGTTGCATATGTGTAGTCTTTTGTGGTTGGTTATGTGAATCTTTACGGTTTGAATTTCTGTAGTGTTGGTGTTAATGTTGTTGGGGATGTTCATGGGAGTGAATGTGTATCTACTGTATATCTATAAAAAAAATCCTCGTCTCACCCCTCAGGTGGTGTCCATCCCTCATTCAGCTGGGGTCCTCTACCAGAGGCCAGGAAGCTTGAGGGTTCTGCGCAGTATCCTTGCCGTTCCCAGCACTGCACATTTCTGGACTGAGATGTCCGATGTCGTTCCCGGGATCTGTTGCAACCACTCATCATCTAGTTTGGGGGTCACTGCCCCGAGTGCTCCGACCACCACAGGCACGACTGTCCCCTTTACCTTCCAGGCTCTCTCCAGCTCCTCTCTGAGCCCTTGGGATTTCTCGAGTTTCTCGTGTTCCTTCTTTCTGATGTTTCCAGCACTTGGGACCGCTACATCCACTACAACGGCTTTCCTCTGCCCTTTATCTATCATCAGGATATCTGGTTGGTTCGCCATTACCATCTTGTCAGTCTGGATCTGGAAGTCCCATAGGATCTTCGCTCTGTCATTCTCCACCACCTTCGGAGGTGTTTCCCATTTTGACCTTGGGGTTTCCAGTCCGTACTCCGCACAGATGTTTCGGTAGACTATGCCAGCCACCTGGTTATGGCGTTCCATATAGGCTTTCCCTGCCAGCACCTTACACCCTGCAGTTATGTGTTAGATCGTCTCAGGTGCCTCTTTGCACAACCTACACCTTGGGTCTTGTCTGGTGTGGTATATCTGGGCCTCAATGGCTCTAGTGCTCAGGGCCTGCTCCTGAGCAGCCAGGATGAGTGCCTCTGTACTGTCCTTCAGGCCAGCCCTCTCTAGCCACTGATGGGAATTCTTGAGATCGGCCACTTCAGTTATGGTCCGGTGGTACATCCCGTGTAGGGGCTTGTCCTCCGATGATGGTCCCTCTTCCAGCGCCTCATCCTCTGTTGCCCATTGTCTGAGACATTCTCTGAGTACGTCATCCGTTGGAGCCTTCTCCTTGATGTATTCATGGAGCTTGGATGTTTCATCCTGGACAGTGGCTCTCACACTCACTAGTCCCCAGCCGCTTTCCTTGTTGCCAGTTCAAGGTTGCCATTGGCTTGTGGTACACCGAGGTACTTGTAGCTGTCCTCAATGTCTGCTATTGTTCCTTCGGGGAGTGAGACCCCTTCAGTCCGGACTACCGTTCCTCTCTTAGTCACCATCCGACTATCACATCCCGATGTCGCTGCTGTAGATCCTGGTTGTGTGGATCAGGGAGAATATGTCCCTTTCACTCTTAGCATACAGCTTTATGTCATCCATGTAGAGGAGGTGACTGATCGTAGCTTCATTTCTGAGGCTGTATCCATAGCCTGTCTTGGTGATTACTTGGCTTAGGGAGTTCAGTCCTATGCAGAACAGCAATGGGGAGAGTGCATCACCTTGGTATATGCCACATTTGATGGACACTTGGGTAAGTGGCTTGCCATTGGCTTCAAGTGTGGTTTTCCACATCCTCATCAAGTTCGCAACGAAGGCTCTTAGGGTCCTGTTCACCTTATACACATCCAAGCATTCAGTGATCCATGTATGTGGCATCGAGTCATAGGCTTTCTTTTAATCAATCCAGGCTGTGCACAGGTTGGTACATCGGGACCTGCAGTCTTGTGCGACTGTTCTGTCAACCAGGAGCTGATGTTTGGCTCCCCTGGTATCTCTACCAATGCCCTTCCGTGCTTCGCTCATGTATTGATCCATGTGTGCACTTATCTTAGCCGCAACATGAGCTTCCAAAATTGTGGAGGGACAGGTTATTGGCCGATAGTTGGATGCGACTGCACCCTTTGAGGGATCTTTCATGATAAGGATCGTTCGCCCTTCGGTTAGCCATCCTGGGTGAGTCCCATCCCTAGGCAGCTGGTTCATTTGTGCTGCTGGGCGCTCATGGAGTGCTGTGAGTCTCTTTAGCCAGTAAGTGTGGACCATGTCCGGGCCTGGTGCTGTCCAGTTCTTCATATTTGAGACTATTTCCTTTATGTCTGCCACTGTTATGGTAATTGGGTTCTGTTCAGGGAGGTGTCTGTGCTCCTCTCTTTGGGTGACCAGCCATTGTGCACTGCTGTTATGTGCAACCTCCTTCTCCCATCTGCCTCTCCAGTACCTTTCAGTTTCCAGTCTTGGTGGATCAGCTCTGTTGTTAGGACCCTGCCACTGAGCGTACACTTTCGCAGGTTGTGTTGCAAACAGCCTGTTTATTCGTCTGGCCTCATTCTCTTTCGTGTACCGCTTTAGGCGGCTGGACAAGGCTTGGAGCCTTTGTTTCGAGTGCTTCATATATGGTCATCTGGATGTACCTCTCAGGATCGGCCTTTTCATCACACCTCTCTGGACCTCAGTCAATTGACTCACATCTTTCCGAGCCGCCTTGATCTTAGCCTCCAACCGTCTTTTCCATGGTCGGTAATGTATCTCATGGCTTCCATGGTTGCTCTTATAGCCAAGCATCTCAAGGATCACTGATGCTGAAGCGTATATCAGTTCATTTCCGTGATCGTTACGGTAAGGATCGCCCTCAGTGCTGAATTCACACTTTCCAAGAGACTTTCAGGTGGTACTTCACATAGCCGTTGTAATCGGATTCTAGGTTTCCCAGCTTTCATTCTTGCCATGATCTTAGCTTTCAGGTCAGTTGCTGCCTCGCTCAGCATTTCATTCATTGGGGCTGGCCTCCCAATCTCATCATCTGCATTCACTCTGGTATGAACTCCTCCTCTGATCTGGCAGCCTGGGGCCCCTCACCATGGAACCTGCGTTGTACCTCATCAATCTCAAGTTGTGACAGCAGTTGCCGTTTGTGGATGTTGGAACACTGAGTTACGAGTTGTTTCGTGGCCACCCGTGACTGTGGGTTTCGAAGTAACCATTTAGCCCACATTCTCTCCATGTAACCTCTCTGACTAGGCTTGCTTGAGTAGTAGCATTCCAACAGAGCCATGTTATTGCATCTTGCCCATCTCTGCTCCATTTTTCATCAAGGTGCTCTGGTTCCCCAGCACCTGACGCAGACCTTGTTTGGCCGGGCGACGTCTGAGCTGGCATGTCATTCATTTTATTGTCTCTCATCATTGTATGAGGTACGCATTAGCGTGAAGGCTCTTGCCCAAGGACCCACACTGGATGGTGTTATGTGCTCATTTTTTGCCCCAAGTGGGGAGCGGAGGGACGGGCGCTGGGGGGGGGACCATCGTGGTGGGGCGGGCCCCTACGCGGGATGTGCCACCGGACCGTGGCTGAGGTGGCTGATCTCAAGAAGTCCTATCGGTGGCTGGAGGGGACTGGCCTGGGGGACAGCGCAGGGGCGCTCATCCTGGCTGCTCAGGAGCGGGCCTTGGGCGCCGGAGCCGTCGAGGCCCGGATGTGCCGCGCCGGACAGGACCCGGGGTGTGGGTTGTGCGGGGAGGCGCCTGGGACGATCCGGCACGTGGCTGCGGGGTGTGGGATGCTGGCAGGGGGGGCCTGCGTGGAGCGCCATGGCCAGGTGGCTGGCGTGGTCTGCCGAGGCATCTGTGCGGAGTGTGGACTGGGGGCCCCGGGGTCGGAGTGGGGGGCACCTCCGAGGGTGGTGGAGGGTGGCGGAGCGGGGATCCTGTGGGACTTCCGGATCCAGACTGGCGGGATGGTGGTGGCGAGCCAGCCAGATGTCGTGGTCGTGGATGGGGGGCGGAGGAGGGCCGTTGTGGTGGATGTGGCGGTCCCAGGTGGTGGAGGCATCGGGAGGGGGGAGCATGGGGGGCTCGGGGGGTACCAGGGGCTCGGGGAGGGGCTGGGGAGGGCCTGGGGGGTGGGGGTGGCGGTCGTGCCTGTGGTGGTCGGGGCGCTCGGGGCAGTGACCCCCGGACTGGATGGGTGGTTGCGACAGATCCCGGGACCAGCGTCGGACATCTCGGTCCGGAGGTGTGCGGTGCTTGGAGAGGCGGGGGTACTGCGCGGGGCCCTCGGGCTTCCTGGCCTCTGGTGGAGGACCCGAGCTGAATGAGGGACGGACACCACCCGAGGACACCTCCTATTGGCTCCATGATAAGAGCTCCACCCAGCAAAGAATTAACCCTTTAAAACCTGATTCTGAGCTTTCACAATTATTTACCGCCATTTGCGTAATATCTACAGTATACAGAAGGAATCAAGCAATTTTTACCAATGTATCTGTAGGTGATGTTTATTTATTATGTACACAGAGATAAAGAGTAATGGCACAGCTCTGCAGTATCTTTCCACTTTTATATATGTATGCTATACTAAATAAAATGAATAGGGCACCATATAATGCAACAGTTATGCAACTCCCTAAATAATGATGTGAATTTTCAGTTGTTGCTAAATCAGTTAGGATGTTATAATTTGTGGTGTAGATGCGAATTTAGGAGAGCAGGACAATATATCGCATTGCAATTGGAGCAGCAGCTTGGTTGATGATGTCCCCAAACCGGCTCATCTATTATATTTGTCGTGCAATACAATGAAAATGAGCACAATTGCAAAACATAGGCTTCTTATATTTTAAAATAAAATAATCACATGTTTACCGTTCTGGGGTTTCTACAATCATGAATGGAGGCATTATTTACAGCAGGTTGATGTTGTTGTTGTTGTTGTCGACCCCACCCGTGCCCCGACATTGGGGGACCGGGCCCTCACTCCGTCTCCCGGATCCCCAGACCCCCCTCCGCCGCCCAGCGGGCGAGCAGGGCCGCCACTCCGCTTGGGTTTCGCCAGAGGTCCTCCGGAGTCAGTGTGGTGGGTATGTTTGTGCAGGTGAACAGGTGTTGTGTGTCGTGCACTTGCGTGCCGCATAGCGCACAGAGTGGTGTTGGGTGTGTGTCCGGTGTAATGTTGTGTAGGTAGGAGTGGAGGGCTGGTGATTTGTTGGTTCGGAGTTGTGCTAGGAGTTGTCTGGTTCTGTGTGGTAGGTCTTGCTCTGATGGGTCTATTTCTGGTGCTGGTGCATGTATTACTTTGTTGTGTTGTCTGGTGTCCAAGTGTGTTTGCACAAAGTGGGTGTGTATGTCTTTCATGTTCTGTTTTATGGTGTCGTTGTTGGTGTCCTGTGGTGCTGTGTCTTTGTTGTGTGTGTAGTTGTTGTTGTGGAAGATTGTTTGTTTCTTTTGTCTGGGTGGTGGTGGTTGTTGAGTGGGTGGGTTGGGTGTTGGGCTTTTTGTCTGATTTGCGATGCGTGTAGTTTTAGATGGGTGTTCAGTGGGAGAGTTTTTGTTTCCTCATGCAAGTGTTGTATGTTTGTGTCTTGTGTGCATCCTGTTGCTATTCTGAGTGCGGTGTTCTGTGTGGTCTGGAGTTTTGTCTTGTTTGTGTCCGATAGTGTTGGTGACCATATAGTGTTTGCGTATTCGAGGCGTGTGAGTGTGGTTGCTTTGTATGTGGTGAGTATAGTTTCTTTGGATTTTCCCCAGTGAGTGGTTGTTAAGGCTTTAAGTATTTTGTTTGATTGCTTGGCGCGGGTTAGAGTGTGTTGTGTGTGTTTTGAGAAGGTGAGTTTGGGGTCCCATGTTAATCCCAGTATTTTGCGTTCGCGGACTGTGGGTAGGGTGGTGTTATCTATTTGTAAAGTGAGTCTGTTGCTGTATTCTGCCGGATCCGGTGTGAACAGAGTGGTGGTGGTTTTGTCTGCGTTGAGTGTGAGTTGGTTCTGTTTTGTCCAGTTGTATATGTCGTGGAGATATTTTTGTACTTGTTGTTGTGCCTGTTGTGGTTTGACATGTGTGGATAGAATGGTGATGTCGTCTGCATATGTAACTGTGTGTACATTTGGAGGTGGTTGTGGTAAGTCTGCCATGTATATGTTGAATAGTGTTGGTGAAAGTACTCCCCCCTGTGGTACCCCCGTTTTCGTGTTTCTGTGTTCTGATGTTTCCCCCCGGTATTGAGTGTATTGTCTGCGTCCCCTTATGTAGTTGAAGATGTATTTGATGATGATGTTTGGGGTGTTAGTGTTGTTGAGTTTTTTTGTGAGTGTGTGTAGGTTTACCGTGTCAAAGGCTTTGGACATGTCTAGGGCTATGGCAACTGTTCGTTGTGGTGGTTTTTGTTGATTGAAACCTGTGGCTATGATGTTGTGTATGTGGTGTAGTGCTGTGGTTGTGGAGTGTTGTTTTCGGAAGCCGTGTTGGTGAGAGGGTAGTTGAGTGTTGTTGGTAATGAAGGGTAGTATTACCTTTTCCATTGTTTTGGCTATTGGGCTGAGTAGTGCTATTGGTCTGTAGGATGGGCCGAGTGCGTGGTTTTTGTTGGGTTTTGGTATTGGGATTATTTTTGCAGTCTTCCATATTGCGGGGATGGTGTTGGTGTTGAGTGATGTGTTGTAAGTGTGTGTGAGTAGTGTTATTGCTTTGGGGCCTAGGTGTTTCAGATGTCTGATGTTTATGTTGTCTGGGCCTGTGGAGTTGTTGCTTTTGGAGCGTTGTAGTGCTTGTTTGACTTGTTGTTCTGTGATGGTTATGGGCGTGGTGTTGAGTTTTCGTATTTTGCGTTGTAGTTGTCTGTATGTTCTGTTGGTTTTGTGTTGTATTATGTTGGTGAATTGTTTGTTGAAAGCTCGTGCTTTCTGTTTGTTGGATATTGCCGTGTGTTGTCCGAACTGTATTGTGGTGTTTTCTGGTGCTTTTTGTTCTTTGTTAGATAGTCTTGTTACTGTGTTCCAGAGTATGTATTGTTTGTGTCTGTGGTTCCATGCATCCGTTAAGTGTTCTTTCCATAGCTCTTGTTTGTGTTTTTGGATTTGTGTGTCTATTTCTTTGTTTAGGTCTGTGATGCGTGGGTCTTGGTGGTTTTGTTGTCTGATGTCGTTTCTTTGGCTGATGAGTGTTCTGATGTGTTGTGGTAGGAGAAGTGATTTGCTTTTTATTTTTCCGTGGGGTATGTGGTGTTTGTCTGCTGTAAGTATGAGGTTTGTGAGCATGGTGTTGGCTGTGTGGATGTTGTCAGGTATGGTTATGTTCTCCAGTGCTGATTCTATTTCAGAGGTGTATCCTTCCCAGTCTGCTTTCCTGTAATTTGTGTAAGTTTGAAGGTGTTGTTGTAGGCGGAAAGGAGCACGCGTGTTGTGTGTGATTTTGATAGGAAGGTGGTCTGAACTGAGTGCGTGTATTGTGGTCCATGTTGTTCTGTTTGTGATGCTGTTGCTGGCTGTTGTGATGTCCGGTGATGTTGGTTGTTGGTTGATGTTTGTAGGTTTTCTGGTAGGTGTGTTTGCGTTTAGAGTGATTTGTTGGGAGTTCTGTAGTATGTCTGCAATGAGGGTGCCTCTGTGGTCGTCGTAGGGAGAGTGCCATTGTGTTGAGTGAGCGTTGATGTCTGCGGTTAGAATGGTGTTGTTCAGCGAGTTTATGTATTGGAAGGTGTTGGTGATGTCTGTGTCTTCTGTGGCGTGGTCTGGTCGGGTGGTATCTCTGGGGGGTATATACATGTTGCATATGTGTAGTCTTTTGTGGTTGGTTATGTGAATCTTTACGGTTTGAATTTCTGTAGTGTTGGTGTTAATGTTGTTGGGGATGTTCATGGGAGTGAATGTGACTGATTTGTGAATGTATGTGAGCAGTCCTCCTCCTCCCTTGTGTTCTCTGTCTTTCCTAATGCTGGTGTAGTTGGTGAGACGAGGTGTGTTGTGTTGTTTTTCTAGTTTGGTTTCTTGTATGGTGATGATGTCTGCGTGCTGTTGTGAGGCGAGTTCTTCTAGTTCTGTTTTCTTGTTTTGGATGCCGTTGATGTTTATTTGTAGTATGGTCAGTGTGTGTTTGTTGTTTTTGTTGGTGGGTGTTGTTCTTTGTGGGTTGTTCGGGGGTTGTGGTGTTGGGGTGTTTGTTGTTTGCGTGTGTGTTCTGCATGTCCACGTGTTTGTGTATTGGCGGGTGGTGATGCCGGAGCAATGTCTGTGTATCCAGTGTGGGTGTGTTGAGTTGCATCTGAGTGAGGTTTGTCTGCGTGTGATGATTCTATTGCAGCTATTGCAGGTCCAGGTTTGGGGGGGTGGTCTTGTGTTTGTTGTATCTCTGTTGGTTTTGTCTGTCCGTGTTGCGTTTGAGGGTAGTGTTGGTGAGGCGAGTGTGTTGTTTTGGTCTGTTTGTGCTCTGCTGCCTGTTGGTGTCCTACGAGGTGTAGTTGTTCGTGGTGGTGTTTTGGGATGTAGTCTGCATTTCCATGTTATGTTGTATTGTCTAGTGTTTATGTTTGTGCAATGTTTGTGTACCCAGTGTGGTGTGTGGTGGTTGCATCTGAAGGATGTCTGTCTTCTTGTAATCTGTTGTGTGCAAATGTCGCATGTCCAGGTAGTTTGTTGTGTGTGTGTTTGTTGCGTGCGTGAGAGTGTCTGTGTGGGCCCCGGATTTGTCTCTATGTCCCCCGCCTGGAGCAAAAGGTCCGCCCGCCACCCTGCCAGGTTCAGGGGGCGGTTAGCCGAAAAAAAAAAAAAACGGCCGTAAGGGCACCCCGTTCGGGGTGCAGGGATTGGTTCCTTGATTTGTCCCCCCGTTCGGGGGGAACCCTCCAACTGCGAGTAAGCCAAGGAGTTTGGAGGTACAGCAGGTTGACAGCAGTGTGATCGAGCAGATTAGATAGAGTAGAATTTGAATGGGGCTTCACTGATTTATTTCATACAATTCATATCTAAAACACAGTTGAAAAATATTTGATTGTTAAAATATTTAAATACAAGAACTATATCAAGAAATTAACAAAACATAGTTTTTTTAGTTAGGAGAAAAGTCTAAAAACATATCACAAATGACAAACGTTGTGCCTCTCCTCCTCCTGTTCTTCAATGAAGCTGATCACCCTCCAGCTCCCGTTAGAAACATCGTGCTGCTGAAGGTGTGCCGGCAGAATGGTTGTGATACAGGAGGTGCTGTGGACTCTCCCAGAAACGAGGACCTAGTTTAGTTGTAGATCCAGTAAAACATAGTGCAAATGTGACATTATTTATAATGCACAGTTACAGTCTTGTGAATATTAAAAAATGTACTTCATGTAATGCAGGAAGCGAATATTTCAAACGAACTAAGGCAGCAAACAGTAAGAGCAAAATCGTGTTCCAAACATTAACTCTTTTTTTAAATGTCAATTAGCTTGTGAGTAATAAGACAAAATGTGACTGTCAGACAGAGAACTGTCAGAGCAAACGGTAGATTTTAGAAAGTCCTGCCGAAATAAATCTGCACCCGACTGCGACTGTCAGCGTTGAACTGCCGCCATTGCTGTCAAAGTCAGACACATCTCCAAAATTGTTGGAGCAAATTTTTAAGCAGGCTTCATCTTGATAAATTGACCACGTATTTGACATTTACACCATAACGTTACCGCCTAAAATAATCGTAAAACAAAATTTTGTGTAACAACAAGAGTAATATGTACCCCAAAAGCTTTCAAAGCGTCTGAAAGTTTTCTCCTCCGTTTTTGTTGGGGCTTGGCTCGAAATGCATCATGATTGGCCGCCCGAAGTCCACGTGTCTGTCGGACGTGCTCTCATTGGTCTACAATACCATCACGGATGAATAAATACTCAAAGGGCTTGCCAGGCAAGCCCTTTGAACCCTTTAAATACTCAATGGGCTTGCCTGGCAAGCCCTTTGAGTATTTATTCCATATTGCCCACTAGTTCACTAGTAAGGTCATTTTGACGCTTACTAGTGAACATGTAAGGCCATAAATGTGCCCACTAGTTCACTAGTAAGATCATTTTGAGGCTTACTAGTTGACATGTAAGCCACAAAACGCCCGCTAGTTCACTAGTAAGATAATTTTGAGGCTTCTAGTGAACATGTAAGCCACAGAACGCCCACTAGTTCACTAGTAAGATCATTTTGACGCTTACTAGTGAACATGTAAGCCACAAAACGCTCACTAGTTCACTAGTAAGGTCATTTTGACGCTTACTAGTGAACATGTAAGCCACAAAACGCTCACTGGTTCACTAGTAAGGTAATTTTGACGCTTACTAGTGAACATGTAAGCCACAAAACGCCCACTAGTTCCCTAGTAAGATCATTTTGACGCTTATTTATGAACATGTCAGCCACAAAACGCTCACTCGTTCACTAGTAAGATCATTTTGACGCTTACTAGTGAACATGTAAGCCACAAAACGCCCACTAGTTCACTAGTAAGGTCATTTTGACGCTTACTAGTGAACATGTAAGCCACAAAACGCCCACTAGTTCACTAGTAAGATCATTTTGACGCTTACTAGTAACATGTAAGGCCATAAATGTGCCCACTAGTTCACTAGTAAGTTCATTTTGAGGCTTACTAGTTGACATGTAAGCCACACATCGCCTACTAGTTCACTAGTAAGATCATTTTGAGGCTTACTAGTGAACATGTAAGCCACAAAACGCCCAATAGTTCACTAGTAAGATCATTTTGACGCTTACTAGTGAACATGTAAGCCACAAAACGCTCACTAGTTTACTAG
This sequence comes from Hippocampus zosterae, assembly GCF_025434085.1. Classification (NCBI taxonomy): domain Eukaryota; kingdom Metazoa; phylum Chordata; class Actinopteri; order Syngnathiformes; family Syngnathidae; genus Hippocampus; species Hippocampus zosterae. Next base: position 210,499 of record NW_026262963.1, read on the forward strand.
TAAGGTCATTTTGACGCTTACTAGTGAACATGTAAGCCACAAAACGCTCACTAGTTCACTATCCATCCATCCATCCATAATAAGATAATTTTGATGCTTACTACTGAACATTTAAGGCCATAAATGTGCCCACTAGTTCACTGGTAAGATGATTTTGACGCTTACTAGTGAACATGTAAGCCGCAAAACGCCCACTAGTTCACTAATAAGATTATTTTGACGCTTACTACTGAACATTTAAGGCCATAAATGTGCCCACTAGTTCACTGGTAAGATGATTTTGACGCTTACTAGTGAACATGTAAGGCCATAAATGTGCCCACTTGTAGTGCTAGTAACATTACACTGTACTTGCATTAAATGCAAATAAGGATGATTACGAAAACATGTAACGGTATCCTATTGGCTGTACGTTTCAAAATAGTGTCATCCCACCAGTCAGGGCTCATGATTTTGGAAATTCTGTGCCCACTTAGTTTTTTAAAACAACAATGGCGGACAGTGTCCTGAGACGTATTCGGCGAAGGTGCAGGGCAATAGAGAGTGCCTGTCATCAAGGGTCTGCCGGTGAAAGTGAAGCACGCGCGATAAACATTTCAATTGCTAATTTAAGAAGAGTTAGTGACCAGTTTAGCGCTGATACTATTCAAAGTTTGATTCAAAGTCCAATAGATCTCCGATCTGTCATCATTGCGGGACCCACTCCTAATGGTGGACGTGTTTGTTCCCATGTGGCACATCGTTTGCACACAGGTAAAATGGCTACCATTTTTTGTCATTGGTTTTTCGTATGTATTTTTATTCGAACTACACACGGGTTTTACTGACGACTTGCTGTGACTTACCTTCTATCACCCTGTCAAACGTCGTTTTATACCAGTGGTTTTCCTGCAAATCAGTAGACTATTAAGTAACGCGATGGCTGTACACTTTTAAGCAATAACTAGTGATCTTTTAGTTATTCAATTATAAGTTTGAATTATTTTTTTCTTGAGTAAAATGGTTAGAGAAAATAGCTGCTTGTGGTTTTGAAGCTGCATATACTTTTATGTACATCTGTGTCTATATGCCTGTACTGTATACAGTATATAAAAAACACGTAGTGATTCGTTTGCTTGAATTCCTTAATCCTTTTATTTCCATACTTTAGGTAGACGAGGAAGACCAGCACTTGACATTACAAGTGATCAAATTCAACTGCTCCCCACTCAGGGCTTTACAGTGAGAGCCATCACTGAGATGTTGTGTTGTTCCTCTTCATACCTGCATAAAAAAATGAAGTTTTTTCAGATTTCAGCCAGAAATAGATTTACTCCCATTCATGATGTTGACCTGGAAGAGCATGTCAGAAGATTGCACAGCCAATTTCCCAGATCAGGCTCGGAAGCAAGTGTTCTGCTACATACTCTTGTCCCTTCATGTATATATCATTATATTCATTGTGAAAGTGTACTTTCTTTATTGTGTTGTTTTATGAACCTGTTGCAGATGATGAGGGCATACCTGCGTGCTGATGGTATTGTAGTACAAAGAAAAAGAGTTCGAGAAATCCTCAACCGTATTGAGCCAGCTGCTGCAGCCCAGAGATGGAGCCAGACTGTGGCTAGAAGAACATACTATGTGCCATTTCCCAATAGTTTATGGCACATAGATGGGCATATGCGTCTCATTCGGTAATAAGGGATCATCTTATATTTGTACTCGTGGGAGCATTATTATCCTAACCGAGTGAGATGAGCCGGTAGCACCTGGAGCAAAGATCGTCTAAATTTTAATAATGCTTAGGAAAGGTTCTGACCATCCTTTACGAAAGGAAAGGAGATATATTATGCAGCAGGAATATTTAAAGGGGGAGTCTTTTTTTATGTTGTTGTTGTTGTTGTTGTTGTCGACCCCACCCGTGCCCCGACATTGGGGGACCGGGCCCTCACTCCGTCTCCCGGATCCCCAGACCCCCCTCCTCCGCCCAGCGGGCGAGCAGGGCCGCCACTCCGCTTGGGTTTCGCCAGAGGTCCTCCGGAGTCAGTGTGGTGGGTATGTTTGTGCAGGTGAACAGGTGTTGTGTGTCGTGCACTTGCGTGCCGCATAGCGCACAGAGTGGTGTTGGGTGTGTGTCCGGTGTAATGTTGTGTAGGTAGGAGTGGAGGGCTGGTGATTTGTTGGTTCGGAGTTGTGCTAGGAGGTGTCTGGTTCTGTGTGGTAGGTCTTGCTCTGATGGGTCTATTTCTGGTGCTGGTGCATGTATTACTTTGTTGTGTTGTCTGGTGTCCAAGTGTGTTTGTACAAAGTGGGTGTGTATGTCTTTCATGTTCTGTTTTATGGTGTCGTTGTTGGTGTCCTGTGGTGCTGTGTCTTTGTTGTGTGTGTAGTTGTTGTTATGGAAGATTGTTTGTTTCTTTTGTCTGGGTGGTGGTGGTTGTTGAGTGAGTGGGTGTAGTGGGTGGGTTGGGTGTTGGGCTTTTTGTCTGATTTGCGATGCGTGTAGTTTTAGATGGGTGTTCAGTGGGAGAGTTTTTGTTTCCTCATGCAAGTGTTGTATGTTTGTGTCTTGTGTGCATCCTGTTGCTATTCTGAGTGCGGTGTTCTGTGTGGTCTGGAGTTTTGTCTTGTTTGTGTCCGATAGTGTTGGTGACCATATAGTGTTTGCGTATTCGAGGCGTGTGAGTGTGGTTGCTTTGTATGTGGTGAGTATAGTTTCTTTGGATTTTCCCCAGTGAGTGGTTGTTAAGGCTTTAAGTATTTTGTTTGATTGCTTGGCGCGGGTTAGAGTGTGTTGTGTGTGTTTTGAGAAGGTGAGTTTGGGGTCCCATGTTAATCCCAGTATTTTGGGTTCGCGGACTGTGGGTAGGGTGGTGTTATCTATTTGTAAAGTGAGCCTGTTGCTGTATTCTGCCGGATCCGGTGTGAACAGAGTGGTGGTGGTTTTGTCTGCGTTGAGTGTGAGTTGGTTCTGTTTTGTCCAGTTGTATATGTCGTGGAGATATTTTTGTACTTGTTGTTGTGCCTGTTGTGGTTTGACATGTGTGGATAGAATGGTGATGTCGTCTGCATATGTAACTGTGTGTACATTTGGAGGTGGTTGTGGTAAGTCTGCCATGTATATGTTGAATAGTGTTGGTGAAAGTACTCCCCCCTGTGGTACCCCCGTTTTCGTGTTTCTATGTTCTGATGTTTCCCCCCGGTATTGAGTGTATTGTCTGCGTCCCCTTATGTAGTTGAAGATGTATTTGATGATGATGTTTGGGGTGTTAGTGTTGTTGAGTTTGTTTGTGAGTGTGTGTAGGTTTACCGTGTCAAAGGCTTTGGACATGTCTAGGGCTATGGCAACTGTTCGTTGTGGTGGTTTTTGTTGATTGAAACCTGTGGCTATGATGTTGTGTATGTGGTGTAGTGCTGTGGTTGTGGAGTGTTGTTTTCGGAAGCCGTGTTGGTGAGAGGGTAGTTGAGTGTTGTTGGTAATGAAGGGTAGTATTACCTTTTCCATTGTTTTGGCTATTGGGCTGAGTAGTGCTATTGGTCTGTAAGATGGGCCGAGTGCGTGGTTTTTGTTGGGTTTTGGTATTGGGATTATTTTTGCAGTCTTCCATATTGCGGGGATGGTGTTGGTGTTGAGTGATGTGTTGTAAGTGTGTGTGAGTAGTGTTATTGCTTTGGGGCCTAGGTGTTTCAGATGTCTGATGTTTATGTTGTCTGGGCCTGTGGAGTTGTTGCTTTTGGAGCGTTGTAGTGCTTGTTTGACTTGTTGTTCTGTGATGGTTATGGGCGTGGTGTTGAGTTTTCGTATTTTGCGTTGTAGTTGTCTGTATGTTCTGTTGGTTTTGTGTTGTATTATGTTGGTGAATTGTTTGTTGAATGCTCGTGCTTTCTGTTTGTTGGATATTGCCGTGTGTTGTCCGAACTGTATTGTGGTGTTTTCTGGTGCTTTTTGTTCTTTGTTTGATAGTCTTGTTACTGTGTTCCAGAGTATGTATTGTTTGTGTCTGTGGTTCCATGCATCCGTTAAGTGTTCTTTCCATAGCTCTTGTTTGTGTTTTTGGATTTGTGTGTCTATTTCTTTGTTTAGGTCTGTGATGCGTGGGTCTTGGTGGTTTTGTTGTCTGATGTCGTTTCTTTGGCTGATGAGTGTTCTGATGTGTTGTGGTAGGAGAAGTGATTTGCTTTTTATTTTTCCGTGGGGTATGTGGTGTTTGTCTGCTGTAAGTATGAGGTTTGTGAGCATGGTGTTGGCTGTGTGGATGTTGTCAGGTATGGTTATGTTCTCCAGTGCTGATTCTATTTCAGAGGTGTATCCTTCCCAGTCTGCTTTCCTGTAATTTGTGTAAGTTTGAAGGTGTTGTTGTAGGCGGAAAGGAGCACGCGTGTTGTGTGTGATTTTGATAGGAAGGTGGTCTGAACTGAGTGCGTGTATTGTGGTCCATGTTGTTCTGTTTGTGATGCTGTTGCTGGCTGTTGTGATGTCCGGTGATGTTGGTTGTTGGTTGATGTTTGTAGGTTTTCTGGTGGGTGTGTTTGCGTTTAGAGTGATTTGTTGGGAGTTTTGTAGTATGTCTGCAATGTGGGTGCCTCTGTGGTCGTCGTAGGGAGAGTGCCATTGTGTTGAGTGAGCGTTGATGTCTGCGGTTAGAATGGTGTTGTTCAGCGAGTTTATGTATTGGAAGGTGTTGGTGATGTCTGTGTCTTCTGTGGCGTGGTCTGGTCGGGTGGTATCTCTGGGGGGTATATACATGTTGCATATGTGTAGTCTTTTGTGGTTGGTTATGTGAATCTTTACGGTTTGAATTTCTGTAGTGTTGGTGTTAATGTTGTTGGGGATGTTCATGGGAGTGAATGTGTATCTACTGTATATCTATAAAAAAAATCCTCGTCTCACCCCTCAGGTGGTGTCCATCCCTCATTCAGCTGGGGTCCTCTACCAGAGGCCAGGAAGCTTGAGGGTTCTGCGCAGTATCCTTGCCGTTCCCAGCACTGCACATTTCTGGACTGAGATGTCCGATGTTGTTCCCGGGATCTGTTGCAACCACTCATCATCTAGTTTGGGGGTCACTGCCCCGAGTGCTCCGACCACCACAGGCACGACTGTCCCCTTTACCTTCCAGGCTCTCTCCAGCTCCTCTCTGAGCCCTTGGGATTTCTCGAGTTTCTCGTGTTCCTTCTTTCTGATGTTTCCAGCACTTGGGACCGCTACATCCACTACAACGGCTTTCCTCTGCCCTTTATCTATCATCAGGATATCTGGTTGGTTCGCCATTACCATCTTGTCAGTCTGGATCTGGAAGTCCCATAGGATCTTCGCTCTGTCATTCTCCACCACCTTCGGAGGTGTTTCCCATTTTGACCTTGGGGTTTCCAGTCCGTACTCCGCACAGATGTTTCGGTAGACTATGCCAGCCACCTGGTTATGGCGTTCCATATAGGCTTTCCCTGCCAGCACCTTACACCCTGCAGTTATGTGTTAGATCGTCTCAGGTGCCTCTTTGCACAACCTACACCTTGGGTCTTGTCTGGTGTGGTATATCTGGGCCTCAATGGCTCTAGTGCTCAGGGCCTGCTCCTGAGCAGCCAGGATGAGTGCCTCTGTACTGTCCTTCAGGCCAGCCCTCTCTAGCCACTGATGGGAATTCTTGAGATCGGCCACTTCAGTTATGGTCCGGTGGTACATCCCGTGTAGGGGCTTGTCCTCCGATGATGGTCCCTCTTCCAGCGCCTCATCCTCTGTTGCCCATTGTCTGAGACATTCTCTGAGTACGTCATCCGTTGGAGCCTTCTCCTTGATGTATTCATGGAGCTTGGATGTTTCATCCTGGACAGTGGCTCTCACACTCACTAGTCCCCAGCCGCTTTCCTTGTTGCCAGTTCAAGGTTGCCATTGGCTTGTGGTACACCGAGGTACTTGTAGCTGTCCTCAATTTCTGCTATTGTTCCTTCGGGGAGTGAGACCCCTTCAGTCCGGACTACCGTTCCTCTCTTAGTCACCATCCGACTATCACATCCCGATGTCGCTGCTGTAGATCCTGGTTGTGTGGATCAGGGAGTCTATGTCCCTTTCACTCTTAGCATACAGCTTTATGTCATCCATGTAGAGGAGGTGACTGATCGTAGCTTCATTTCTGAGGCTGTATCCATAGCCTGTCTTGGTGATTACTTGGCTTAGGGAGTTCAGTCCTATGCAGAACAGCAATGGGGAGAGTGCATCACCTTGGTATATGCCACATTTGATGGACACTTGGGTAAGTGGCTTGCCATTGGCTTCAAGTGTGGTTTTCCACATCCTCATCAAGTTCGCAACGAAGGCTCTTAGGGTCCTGTTCACCTTATACACATCCAAGCATTCAGTGATCCATGTATGTGGCATCGAGTCATAGGCTTTCTTTTAATCAATCCAGGCTGTGCACAGGTTGGTACATCGGGACCTGCAGTCTTGTGCGACTGTTCTGTCAACCAGGAGCTGATGTTTGGCTCCCCTGGTATCTCTACCAATGCCCTTCCGTGCTTCGCTCATGTATTGATCCATGTGTGCACTTATCTTAGCCGCAACATGAGCTTCCAAAATTGTGGAGGGACAGGTTATTGGCCGATAGTTGGATGCGACTGCACCCTTTGAGGGATCTTTCATGATAAGGATCGTTCGCCCTTCGGTTAGCCATCCTGGGTGAGTCCCATCCCTAGGCAGCTGGTTCATTTGTGCTGCTGGGCGCTCATGGAGTGCTGTGAGTCTCTTTAGCCAGTAAGTGTGGACCATGTCCGGGCCTGGTGCTGTCCAGTTCTTCATATTTGAGACTATTTCCTTTATGTCTGCCACTGTTATGGTAATTGGGTTCTGTTCAGGGAGGTGTCTGTGCTCCTCTCTTTGGGTGACCAGCCATTGTGCACTGCTGTTATGTGCAACCTCCTTCTCCCATCTGCCTCTCCAGTACCTTTCAGTTTCCAGTCTTGGTGGATCAGCTCTGTTGTTAGGACCCTGCCACTGAGCGTACACTTTCGCAGGTTGTGTTGCAAACAGCCTGTTTATTCGTCTGGCCTCATTCTCTTTCGTGTACCGCTTTAGGCGGCTGGACAAGGCTTGGAGCCTTTGTTTCGAGTGCTTCATATATGGTCATCTGGATGTACCTCTCAGGATCGGCCTTTTCATCACACCTCTCTGGACCTCAGTCAATTGACTCACATCTTTCCGAGCCGCCTTGATCTTAGCCTCCAACCGTCTTTTCCATGGTCGGTAATGTATCTCATGGCTTCCATGGTTGCTCTTATAGCCAAGCATCTCAAGGATCACTGATGCTGAAGCGTATATCAGTTCATTTCCGTGATCGTTACGGTAAGGATCGCCCTCAGTGCTGAATTCACACTTTCCAAGAGACTTTCAGGTGGTACTTCACATAGCCGTTGTAATCGGATTCTAGGTTTCCCAGCTTTCATTCTTGCCATGATCTTAGCTTTCAGGTCAGTTGCTGCCTCGCTCAGCATTTCATTCATTGGGGCTGGCCTCCCAATCTCATCATCTGCATTCACTCTGGTATGAACTCCTCTTCTGATCTGGCAGCCTGGGGCCCCTCACCATGGAACCTGCGTTGTACCTCATCAATCTCAAGTTGTGACAGCAGTTGCCGTTTGTGGATGTTGGAACACTGAGTTACGAGTTGTTTCGTGGCCACCCGTGACTGTGGGTTTCGAAGTAACCATTTAGCCCACATTCTCTCCATGTAACCTCTCTGACTAGGCTTGCTTGAGTAGTAGCATTCCAACAGAGCCATGTTATTGCATCTTGCCCATCTCTGCTCCATTTTTCATCAAGGTGCTCTGGTTCCCCAGCACCTGACGCAGACCTTGTTTGGCCGGGCGACGTCTGAGCTGGCATGTCATTCATTTTATTGTCTCTCATCATTGTATGAGGTACGCATTAGCGTGAAGGCTCTTGCCCAAGGACCCACACTGGATGGTGTTATGTGCTCATTTTTTGCCCCAAGTGGGGAGCGGAGGGACGGGCGCTGGGGGGGGACCATCGTGGTGGGGCGGGCCCCTACGCGGGATGTGCCACCGGACCGTGGCTGAGGTGGCTGATCTCAAGAAGTCCTATCGGTGGCTGGAGGGGACTGGCCTGGGGGACAGCGCAGGGGCGCTCATCCTGGCTGCTCAGGAGCGGGCCTTGGGCGCCGGAGCCGTCGAGGCCCGGATGTGCCGCGCCGGACAGGACCCGGGGTGTGGGTTGTGCGGGGAGGCGCCTGGGACGATCCGGCACGTGGCTGCGGGGTGTGGGATGCTGGCAGGGGGGGCCTGCGTGGAGCGCCATGGCCAGGTGGCTGGCGTGGTCTGCCGAGGCATCTGTGCGGAGTGTGGACTGGGGGCCCCGGGGTCGGAGTGGGGGGCACCTCCGAGGGTGGTGGAGGGTGGCGGAGCGGGGATCCTGTGGGACTTCCGGATCCAGACTGGCGGGATGGTGGTGGCGAGCCAGCCAGATGTCGTGGTCGTGGATGGGGGGCGGAGGAGGGCCGTTGTGGTGGATGTGGCGGTCCCAGGTGGTGGAGGCATCGGGAGGGGGGAGCATGGGGGGCTCGGGGGGTACCAGGGGCTCGGGGAGGGGCTGGGGAGGGCCTGGGGGGTGGGGGTGGCGGTCGTGCCTGTGGTGGTCGGGGCGCTCGGGGCAGTGACCCCCGGACTGGATGGGTGGTTGCGACAGATCCCGGGACCAGCGTCGGACATCTCGGTCCGGAGGTGTGCGGTGCTTGGAGAGGCGGGGGTACTGCGCGGGGCCCTCGGGCTTCCTGGCCTCTGGTGGAGGACCCGAGCTGAATGAGGGACGGACACCACCCGAGGACACCTCCTATTGGCTCCATGATAAGAGCTCCACCCAGCAAAGAATTAACCCTTTAAAACCTGATTCTGAGCTTTCACAATTATTTACCGCCATTTGCGTAATATCTACAGTATACAGAAGGAATCAAGCAATTTTTACCAATGTATCTGTAGGTGATGTTTATTTATTATGTACACAGAGATAAAGAGTAATGGCACAGCTCTGCAGTATCTTTCCACTTTTATATATGTATGCTATACTAAATAAAATGAATAGGGCACCATATAATGCAACAGTTATGCAACTCCCTAAATAATGATGTGAATTTTCAGTTGTTGCTAAATCAGTTAGGATGTTATAATTTGTGGTGTAGATGCGAATTTAGGAGAGCAGGACAATATATCGCATTGCAATTGGAGCAGCAGCTTGGTTGATGATGTCCCCAAACCGGCTCATCTATTATATTTGTCGTGCAATACAATGAAAATGAGCACAATTGCAAAACATAGGCTTCTTATATTTTAAAATAAAATAATCACATGTTTACCGTTCTGGGGTTTCTACAATCATGAATGGAGGCATTATTTACAGCAGGTTGATGTTGTTGTTGTTGTTGTCGACCCCACCCGTGCCCCGACATTGGGGGACCGGGCCCTCACTCCGTCTCCCGGATCCCCAGACCCCCCTCCGCCGCCCAGCGGGCGAGCAGGGCCGCCACTCCGCTTGGGTTTCGCCAGAGGTCCTCCGGAGTCAGTGTGGTGGGTATGTTTGTGCAGGTGAACAGGTGTTGTGTGTCGTGCACTTGCGTGCCGCATAGCGCACAGAGTGGTGTTGGGTGTGTGTCCGGTGTAATGTTGTGTAGGTAGGAGTGGAGGGCTGGTGATTTGTTGGTTCGGAGTTGTGCTAGGAGTTGTCTGGTTCTGTGTGGTAGGTCTTGCTCTGATGGGTCTATTTCTGGTGCTGGTGCATGTATTACTTTGTTGTGTTGTCTGGTGTCCAAGTGTGTTTGTACAAAGTGGGTGTGTATGTCTTTCATGTTCTGTTTTATGGTGTCGTTGTTGGTGTCCTGTGGTGCTGTGTCTTTGTTGTGTGTGTAGTTGTTGTTGTGGAAGATTGTTTGTTTCTTTTGTCTGGGTGGTGGTGGTTGTTGAGTGGGTGGGTTGGGTGTTGGGCTTTTTGTCTGATTTGCGATGTGTGTAGTTTTAGATGGGTGTTCAGTGGGAGAGTTTTTGTTTCCTCATGCAAGTGTTGTATGTTTGTGTCTTGTGTGCATCCTGTTGCTATTCTGAGTGCGGTGTTCTGTGTGGTCTGGAGTTTTGTCTTGTTTGTGTCCGATAGTGTTGGTGACCATATAGTGTTTGCGTATTCGAGGCGTGTGAGTGTGGTTGCTTTGTATGTGGTGAGTATAGTTTCTTTGGATTTTCCCCAGTGAGTGGTTGTTAAGGCTTTAAGTATTTTGTTTGAATGCTTGGCGCGGGTTAGAGTGTGTTGTGTGTGTTTTGAGAAGGTGAGTTTGGGGTCCCATGTTAATCCCAGTATTTTGCGTTCGCAGACTGTGGGTAGGGTGGTGTTATCTATTTGTAAAGTGAGTCTGTTGCTGTATTCTGCCGGATCCGGTGTGAACAGAGTGGTGGTGGTTTTGTCTGCGTTGAGTGTGAGTTGGTTCTGTTTTGTCCAGTTGTATATGTCGTGGAGATATTTTTGTACTTGTTGTTGTGCCTGTTGTGGTTTGACATGTGTGGATAGAATGGTGATGTCGTCTGCATATGTAACTGTGTGTACATTTGGAGGTGGTTGTGGTAAGTCTGCCATGTATATGTTGAATAGTGTTGGTGAAAGTACTCCCCCCTGTGGTACTCCCGTTTTCGTGTTTCTGTGTTCTGATGTTTCCCCCCGGTATTGAGTGTATTGTCTGCGTCCCCTTATGTAGTTGAAGATGTATTTGATGATGATGTTTGGGGTGTTAGTGTTGTTGAGTTTGTTTGTGAGTGTGTGTAGGTTTACCGTGTCAAAGGCTTTGGACATGTCTAGGGCTATGGCAACTGTTCGTTGTGGTGGTTTTTGTTGATTGAAACCTGTGGCTATGATGTTGTGTATGTGGTGTAGTGCTGTGGTTGTGGAGTGTTGTTTTCGGAAGCCGTGTTGGTGAGAGGGTAGTTGAGTGTTGTTGGTAATGAAGGGTAGTATTACCTTTTCCATTGTTTTGGCTATTGGGCTGAGTAGTGCTATTGGTCTGTAGGATGGGCCGAGTGCGTGGTTTTTGTTGGGTTTTGGTATTGGGATTATTTTTGCAGTCTTCCATATTGCGGGGATGGTGTTGGTGTTGAGTGATGTGTTGTAAGTGTGTGTGAGTAGTGTTATTGCTTTGGGGCCTAGGTGTTTCAGATGTCTGATGTTTATGTTGTCTGGGCCTGTGGAGTTGTTGCTTTTGGAGCGTTGTAGTGCTTGTTTGACTTGTTGTTCTGTGATGGTTATGGGCGTGGTGTTGAGTTTTCGTATTTTGCGTTGTAGTTGTCTGTATGTTCTGTTGGTTTTGTGTTGTATTATGTTGGTGAATTGTTTGTTGAATGCTCGTGCTTTCTGTTTGTTGGATATTGCCGTGTGTTGTCCGAACTGTATTGTGGTGTTTTCTGGTGCTTTTTGTTCTTTGTTAGATAGTCTTGTTACTGTGTTCCAGAGTATGTATTGTTTGTGTCTGTGGTTCCATGCATCCGTTAAGTGTTCTTTCCATAGCTCTTGTTTGTGTTTTTGGATTTGTTTGTCTATTTCTTTGTTTAGGTCTGTGATGCGTGGGTCTTGGTGGTTTTGTTGTCTGATGTCGTTTCTTTGGCTGATGAGTGTTCTGATGTGTTGTGGTAGGAGAAGTGATTTGCTTTTTATTTTTCCGTGGGGTATGTGGTGTTTGTCTGCTGTAAGTATGAGGTTTGTGAGCATGGTGTTGGCTGTGTGGATGATGTCAGGTATGGTTAAGTTCTCCAGTGCTGATTCTATTTCAGAGGTGTATCCTTCCCAGTCTGCTTTCCTGTAATTTGTGTAAGTTTGAAGGTGTTGTTGTAGGCGGAAAGGAGCACGCGTGTTGTGTGTGATTTTGATAGGAAGGTGGTCTGAACTGAGTGCGTGTATTGTGGTCCATGTTGTTCTGTTTGTGATGCTGTTGCTGGCTGTTGTGATGTCCGGTGATGTTGGTTGTTGGTTGATGTTTGTAGGTTTTCTGGTAGGTGTGTTTGCGTTTAGAGTGATTTGTTGGGAGTTCTGTAGTATGTCTGCAATGAGGGTGCCTCTGTGGTCGTCGTAGGGAGAGTGCCATTGTGTTGAGTGAGCGTTGATGTCTGCGGTTAGAATGGTGTTGTTCAGCGAGTTTATGTATTGGAAGGTGTTGGTGATGTCTGTGTCTTCTGTGGCGTGGTCTGGTCGGGTGGTATCTCTGGGGGGTATATACATGTTGCATATGTGTAGTCTTTTGTGGTTGGTTATGTGAATCTTTACGGTTTGAATTTCTGTAGTGTTGGTGTTAATGTTGTTGGGGATGTTCATGGGAGTGAATGTGACTGATTTGTGAATGTATGTGAGCAGTCCTCCTCCTCCCTTGTGTTCTCTGTCTTTCCTAATGCTGGTGTAGTTGGTGAGACGAGGTGTGTTGTGTTGTTTTTCTAGTTTGGTTTCTTGTATGGTGATGATGTCTGCGTGCTGTTGTGAGGCGAGTTCTTCTAGTTCTGTTTTCTTGTTTTGGATGCCGTTGATGTTTATTTGTAGTATGGTCAGTGTGTGTTTGTTGTTTTTGTTGGTGGGTGTTGTTCTTTGTGGGTTGTTCGGGGGTTGTGGTGTTGGGGTGTTTGTTGTTTGCGTGTGTGTTCTGCATGTCCACGTGTTTGTGTATTGGCGGGTGGTGATGCCGGAGCAATGTCTGTGTATCCAGTGTGGGTGTGTTGAGTTGCATCTGAGTGAGGTTTGTCTGCGTGTGATGATTCTATTGCAGCTATTGCAGGTCCAGGTTTGGGGGGGTGGTCTTGTGTTTGTTGTATCTCTGTTGGTTTTGTCTGTCCGTGTTGCGTTTGAGGGTAGTGTTGGTGAGGCGAGTGTGTTGTTTTGGTCTGTTTGTGCTCTGCTGCCTGTTGGTGTCCTACGAGGTGTAGTTGTTCGTGGTGGTGTTTTGGGATGTAGTCTGCATTTCCATGTTATGTTGTATTGTCTAGTGTTTATGTTTGTGCAATGTTTGTGTACCCAGTGTGGTGTGTGGTGGTTGCATCTGAAGGATGTCTGTCTTCTTGTAATCTGTTGTGTGCAAATGTCGCATGTCCAGGTAGTTTGTTGTGTGTGTGTTTGTTGCGTGCGTGAGAGTGTCTGTGTGGGCCCCGGATTTGTCTCTATGTCCCAGGCCTGGAGCAAAAGGTCCGCCCGCCACCCTGCCAGGTTCAGGGGGCGGTTAGCCGAAAAAAAAAAAAAACGGCCGTAAGGGCACCCCGTTCGGGGTGCAGGGATTGGTTCCTTGATTTGTCCCCCCGTTCGGGGGGAACCCTCCAACTGCGAGTAAGCCAAGGAGTTTGGAGGTACAGCAGGTTGACAGCAGTGTGATCGAGCAGATTAGATAGAGTAGAATTTGAATGGGGCTTCACTGATTTATTTCATACAATTCATATCTAAAACACAGTTGAAAAATATTTGATTGTTAAAATATTTAAATACAAGAACTATATCAAGAAATTAACAAAACATAGTTTTTTTAGTTAGGAGAAAAGTCTAAAAACATATCACAAATGACAAACGTTGTGCCTCTCCTCCTCCTGTTCTTCAATGAAGCTGATCACCCTCCAGCTCCCGTTAGAAACATCGTGCTGCTGAAGGTGTGCCGGCAGAATGGTTGTGATACAGGAGGTGCTGTGGACTCTCCCAGAAACGAGGACCTAGTTTAGTTGTAGATCCAGTAAAACATAGTGCAAATGTGACATTATTTATAATGCACAGTTACAGTCTTGTGAATATTAAAAAATGTACTTCATGTAATGCAGGAAGCGAATATTTCAAACGAACTAAGGCAGCAAACAGTAAGAGCAAAATCGTGTTCCAAACATTAACTCTTTTTTTAAATGTCAATTAGCTTGTGAGTAATAAGACAAAATGTGACTGTCAGACAGAGAACTGTCAGAGCAAACGGTAGATTTTAGAAAGTCCTGCCGAAATAAATCTGCACCCGACTGCGACTGTTAGCGTTGAACTGCCGCCATTGCTGTCAAAGTCAGACACATCTCCAAAATTGTTGGAGCAAATTTTTAAGCAGGCTTCATCTTGATAAATTGACCACGTATTTGACATTTACACCATAACGTTACCGCCTAAAATAATCGTAAAACAAAATTTTGTGTAACAACAAGAGTAATATGTACCCCAAAAGCTTTCAAAGCGTCTGAAAGTTTTCTCCTCCGTTTTTGTTGGGGCTTGGCTCGAAATGCATCATGATTGGCCGCCCGAAGTCCACGTGTCTGTCGGACGTGCTCTCATTGGTCTACAATACCATCACGGATGAATAAATACTCAAAGGGCTTGCCAGGCAAGCCCTTTGAACCCTTTAAATACTCAATGGGCTTGCCTGGCAAGCCCTTTGAGTATTTATTCCATATTGCCCACTAGTTCACTAGTAAGGTCATTTTGACGCTTACTAGTGAACATGTAAGGCCATAAATGTGCCCACTAGTTCACTAGTAAGATCATTTTGAGGCTTACTAGTTGACATGTAAGCCACAAAACGCCCGCTAGTTCACTAGTAAGATAATTTTGAGGCTTCTAGTGAACATGTAAGCCACAGAACGCCCACTAGTTCACTAGTAAGATCATTTTGACGCTTACTAGTGAACATGTAAGCCACAAAACGCTCACTAGTTCACTAGTAAGGTCATTTTGACGCTTACTAGTGAACATGTAAGCCACAAAACGCTCACTGGTTCACTAGTAAGGTAATTTTGACGCTTACTAGTGAACATGTAAGCCACAAAACGCCCACTAGTTCCCTAGTAAGATCATTTTGACGCTTATTTATGAACATGTCAGCCACAAAACGCTCACTCGTTCACTAGTAAGATCATTTTGACGCTTACTAGTGAACATGTAAGCCACAAAACGCCCACTAGTTCACTAGTAAGGTCATTTTGACGCTTACTAGTGAACATGTAAGCCACAAAACGCCCACTAGTTCACTAGTAAGATCATTTTGACGCTTACTAGTGAACATGTAAGGCCATAAATGTGCCCATTAGTTCACTAGTAAGTTCATTTTGAGGCTTACTAGTTGACATGTAAGCCACACATCGCCTACTAGTTCACTAGTAAGATCATTTTGAGGCTTACTAGTGAACATGTAAGCCACAAAACGCCCAATAGTTCACTAGTAAGATCATTTTGACGCTTACTAGTGAACATGTAAGCCACAAAACGCTCACTAGTTTACTAGTAAGGTCATTTTGACGCTTACTAGTGAACATGTAAGCCACAAAACGCTCACTAGTTCACTATCCATCCATCCATCCATAATAAGATAATTTTGACGCTTACTACTGAACATTTAAGGCCATAAATGTGCCCACTAGTTCACTGGTAAGATGATTTTGACGCTTACTAGTGAACATGCAAGGCCATAAATGTGCCCACTTGTAGTGCTAGTGACATTACACTGTACTTGCATTAAATGCAAATAAGGATGATTACGAAAACATGTAACGGTATCCTATTGGCTGTACGTTTCAAAATAGTGTCATCCCACCAGTCAGGGCTCATGATTTTGGAAATTCTGTGCCCACTTAGTTTTTTAAAACAACAATGGCGGACAGTGTCCTGAGACGTATTCGGCGAAGGTGCAGGGCAATAGAGAGTGCCTGTCATCAAGGGTCTGCCGGTGAAAGTGAAGCACGCGCGATAAACATTTCAATTGCTAATTTAAGAAGAGTTAGTGACCAGTTTAGCGCTGATACTATTCAAAGTTTGATTCAAAGTCCAATAGATCTCCGATCTGTCATCATTGCGGGACCCACTCCTAATGGTGGACGTGTTTGTTCCCATGTGGCACATCGTTTGCACACAGGTAAAATGGCTACCATTTTTTGTCATTGGTTTTTCGTATGTATTTTTATTCGAACTACACACGGGTTTTACTGACGACTTGCTGTGACTTACCTTCTATCACCCTGTCAAACGTCGTTTTATACCAGTGGTTTTCCTGCAAATCAGTAGACTATTAAGTAACGCGATGGCTGTACACTTTTAAGCAATAACTAGTGATCTTTTAGTTATTCAATTATAAGTTTGAATTATTTTTTTCTTGAGTAAAATGGTTAGAGAAAATAGCTGCTCGTGGTTTTGAAGCTGCATATACTTTTATGTACATCTGTGTCTATATGCCTGTACTGTATACAGTATATAAAAAACACGTAGTGATTCGTTTGCTTGAATTCCTTAATCCTTTTATTTCCATACTTTAGGTAGACAAGGAAGACCAGCACTTGACATTACAAGGGATCAAATTGAACTGCTCCCCACTCAGGGCTTTACAGTGAGAGCCATCACTGAGATGTTGTGTTGTTCCTCTTCATACCTGCATAAAAAAATGAAGTTTTTTCAGATTTCAGCCAGAAATAGATTTACTCCCATTCATGATATTGACCTGGAAGAGCATGTCAGAAGATTGCACAGCCAATTTCCCAGATCAGGCTCGGAAGCAAGTGTTCTGGTACATACTCTTGTCCCTTCATGTATATATCATTATATTCATTGTGAAAGTGTACTTTCTTTATTGTGTTGTTTTATGAACCTGTTGCAGATGATGAGGGCATACCTGCGTGCTGATGGTATTGTAGTACAAAGAAAAAGAGTTCGAGAAATCCTCAACCGTATTGAGCCAGCTGCTGCAGCCCAGAGATGGAGCCAGACTGTGGCTAGAAGAACATACTATGTGCCATTCCCCAATAGTTTATGGCACATAGATGGGCATATGCGTCTCATTCGGTAATAAGGGATCATCTTATATTTGTACTCGTGGGAGCATTAGAAAGCCATATTGTATGGACAGCACAGATTAAATTGAATTTTATCATTTGTATATCCAAGTTACACAAACTCCAAATTGCCTCCATGTAGTCTTAAGTGCACAGCAATACCTTCTCTACCGAGATGATATTTCAAACAAGATATGAAACTTGATTGTTTTCTTGTATTTAATCATTATTCTTTTCATGTTTGTTTTACAGGTGGGTGTTTGTGACACATGCCGGCATTGATGGGAATTCCAGGCTAATAACGTACCTTCAACTGGAGCACAGACAACACAGCTTTGACAGTGTTGAAATATTTTGTCCAAGCCACCTGCCTGTATGGGTTACCCTCCAGAGTAAGATCCGACCATGGTGGTGAAAACACTGGTTGCTCTTTTAATGAACCTACTGCAGGGACAAGACACCAAAATTATTTCTAGCTCCAGCCAACACCCCCTCACAATTTACTCACACCTCCAATGGCCTGATTATCCACCAACAGGGGCCCTTTTTGGATTATCATTTTGGCATAGGAACTTTCCTTTCCTATCCTAACCGAGTGAGATGAGCCGGTAGCACCTGGAGCAAAGATCGTCTAAATTTTAATAATGCTTAGGAAAGGTTCTGACCATCCTTTACGAAAGGAAAGGAGATATATTATGCAGCAGGAATATTTAAAGGGGAAGTCTTTTTTTATGTTGTTGTTGTTGTTGTTGTCGACCCCACCCGTGCCCCGACATTGGGGGACCGGGCCCTCACTCCGTCTCCCGGATCCCCAGACCCCCCTCCTCCGCCCAGCGGGCGAGCAGGGCCGCCACTCCGCTTGGGTTTCGCCAGAGGTCCTCCGGAGTCAGTGTGGTGGGTATGTTTGTGCAGGTGAACAGGTGTTGTGTGTCGTGCACTTGCGTGCCGCATAGCGCACAGAGTGGTGTTGGGTGTGTGTCCGGTGTAATGTTGTGTAGGTAGGAGTGGAGGGCTGGTGATTTGTTGGTTCGGAGTTGTGCTAGGAGTTGTCTGGTTCTGTGTGGTAGGTCTTGCTCTGATGGGTCTATTTCTGGTGCTGGTGCATGTATTACTTTGTTGTGTTGTCTGGTGTCCAAGTGTGTTTGTACAAAGTGGGTGTGTATGTCTTTCATGTTCTGTTTTATGGTGTCGTTGTTGGTGTCCTGTGGTGCTGTGTCTTTGTTGTGTGTGTAGTTGTTGTTGTGGAAGATTGTTTGTTTCTTTTGTCTGGGTGGTGGTGGTTGTTGAGTGAGTGGGTGTAGTGGGTGGGTTGGGTGTTGGGCTTTTTGTCTGATTTGCGATGCGTGTAGTTTTAGATGGATGTTCAGTGGGAGAGTTTTTGTTTCCTCATGCAAGTGTTGTATGTTTGTGTCTTGTGTGCATCCTGTTGCTATTCTGAGTGCTGTGTTCTGTGTGGTCTGGAGTTTTGTCTTGTTTGTGTCCGATAGTGTTGGTGACCATATAGTGTTTGCGTATTTGAGGCGTGTGAGTGTGGTTGCTTTGTATGTGGTGAGTATAGTTTCTTTGGATTTTCCCCAGTGAGTGGTTGTTAAGGCTTTAAGTATTTTGTTTGATTGCTTGGCGCGGGTTAGAGTGTGTTGTGTGTGTTTTGAGAAGGTGAGTTTGGGGTCCCATGTTAATCCCAGTATTTTGGGTTCGCGGACTGTGGGTAGGGTGGTGTTATCTATTTGTAAAGTGAGCCTGTTGCTGTATTCTGCCGGATCCGGTGTGAACAGAGTGGTGGTGGTTTTGTCTGCGTTGAGTGTGAGTTGGTTCTGTTTTGTCCAGTTGTATATGTCGTGGAGATATTTTTGTACTTGTTGTTGTGCCTGTTGTGGTTTGACATGTGTGGATAGAATGGTGATGTCGTCTGCATATGTAACTGTGTGTACATTTGGAGGTGGTTGTGGTATGTCTGCCATGTATATGTTGAATAGTGTTGGTGAAAGTACTCCCCCCTGTGGTACCCCCGTTTTCGTGTTTCTATGTTCTGATGTTTCCCCCCGGTATTGAGTGTATTGTCTGCGTCCCCTTATGTAGTTGAAGATGTATTTGATGATGATGTTTGGGGTGTTAGTGTTGTTGAGTTTGTGAGTGTGTGTAGGTTTACCGTGTCAAAGGCTTTGGACATGTCTAGGGCTATGGCAACTGTTCGTTGTGGTGGTTTTTGTTGATTGAAACCTGTGGCTATGATGTTGTGTATGTGGTGTAGTGCTGTGGTTGTGGAGTGTTGTTTTCGGAAGCCGTGTTGGTGAGAGGGTAGTTGAGTGTTGTTGGTAATGAAGGGTAGTATTACCTTTTCCATTGTTTTGGCTATTGGGCTGAGTAGTGCTATTGGTCTGTAAGATGGGCCGAGTGCGTGGTTTTTGTTGGGTTTTGGTATTGGGATTATTTTTGCAGTCTTCCATATTGCGTGGATGGTGTTGGTTTTGAGTGATGTGTTGTAAGTGTGTGTGAGTAGTGTTATTGCTTTGGGGCCTAGGTGTTTCAGATGTCTGATGTTTATGTTGTCTGGGCCTGTGGAGTTGTTGCTTTTGGAGCGTTGTAGTGCTTGTTTGACTTGTTGTTCTGTGATGGTTATGGGCGTGGTGTTGAGTTTTCGTATTTTGCGTTGTAGTTGTCTGTATGTTCTGTTGGTTTTGTGTTGTATTATGTTGGTGAATTGTTTGTTGAATGCTTGTGCTTTCTGTTTGTTGGATATTGCCGTGTGTTGTCCGAACTGTATTGTGGTGCTTTCTGGTGCTTTTTGTTCTTTGTTAGATAGTCTTGTTACTGTGTTCCAGAGTATGTTGTTTGTGTCTGTGGTTCCATGCATCCGTTAAGTGTTCTTTCCATAGCTCTTGTTTGTGTTTTTGGATTTGTGTGTCTATTTCTTTGTTTAGGTCTGTGATGCGTGGGTCTTGGTGGTTTTGTTGTCTGATGTCGTTTCTTTGGCTGATGAGTGTTCTGATGTGTTGTGGTAGGAGAAGTGATTTGCTTTTTATTTTTCCGTGGGGTATGTGGTGTTTGTCTGCTGTAAGTATGAGGTTTGTGAGCATGGTGTTGGCTGTGTGGATGTTGTCAGGTATGGTTATGTTCTCCAGTGCTGATTCTATTTCAGAGGTGTATCCTTCCCAGTCTGCTTTCCTGTAATTTGTGTAAGTTTGAAGGTGTTGTTGTAGGCGGAAAGGAGCACGCGTGTTGTGTGTGATTTTGATAGGAAGGTGGTCTGAACTGAGTGCGTGTATTGTGGTCCATGTTGTTCTGTTTGTGATGCTGTTGCTGGCTGTTGTGATGTCCGGTGATGTTGGTTGTTGGTTGATGTTTGTAGGTTTTCTGGTAGGTGTGTTTGCGTTTAGAGTGATTTGTTGGGAGTTCTGTAGTATGTCTGCAATGAGGGTGCCTCTGTGGTCGTCGTAGGGAGAGTGCCATTGTGTTGAGTGAGCGTTGATGTCTGCGGTTAGAATGGTGTTGTTCAGCGAGTTTATGTATTGGAAGGTGTTGGTGATGTCTGTGTCTTCTGTGGCGTGGTCTGGTCGGGTGGTATCTCTGGGGGGTATATACATGTTGCATATGTGTAGTCTTTTGTGGTTGGTTATGTGAATCTTTACGGTTTGAATTTCTGTAGTGTTGGTGTTAATGTTGTTGGGGATGTTCATGGGAGTGAATGTGACTGATTTGTGAATGTATGTGAGCAGTCCTCCTCCTCCCTTGTGTTCTCTGTCTTTCCTAATGCTGGTGTAGTTGGTGAGACGAGGTGTGTTGTGTTGTTTTTCTAGTTTGGTTTCTTGTATGGTGATGATGTCTGCGTGCTGTTGTGAGGCGAGTTCTTCTAGTTCTGTTTTCTTGTTTTGGATGCCGTTGATGTTTATTTGTAGTATGGTCAGTGTGTGTTTGTTGTTTTTGTTGGTGGGTGTTGTTCTTTGTGGGTTGTTCGGGGGTTGTGGTGTTGGGGTGTTTGTTGTTTGCGTGTGTGTTCTGCATGTCCACGTGTTTGTGTATTGGCGGGTGGTGATGCCGGAGCAATGTCTGTGTATCCAGTGTGTGTGTGTTGAGTTGCATCTGAGTGAGGTTTGTCTGCGTGTGATGATTCTATTGCAGCTATTGCAGGTCCAGGTTTGGGGGGGTGGTCTTGTGTTTGTTGTATCTCTGTTGGAGTTGTCTGTCCGTGTTGCGTTTGAGGGTAGTGTTGGTGAGGCGAGTGTGTTGTTTTGGTCTGTTTGTGCTCTGCTGCCTGTTGGTGTCCTACGAGGTGTTGTTGTTCGTGGTGGTGTTTTGGGATGTAGTCTGCATTTCCATGTTATGTTGTATTGTCTAGTGTTTATGTTTGTGCAATGTTTGTGTACCCAGTGTGGTGTGTGGTGGTTGCATCTGAAGGATGTCTGTCTTCTTGTAATCTGTTGTGTGCAAATGTCGCATGTCCAGGTAGTTTGTTGTGTGTGTGTTTGTTGCGTGCGTGAGAGTGTCTGTGTGGGCCCCGGATTTGTCTCTATGTCCCAGGCCTGGAGCAAAAGGTCCGCCCGCCACCCTGCCAGGTTCAGGGGGCGGTTAGCCGAAAAAAAAAAAAAACGGCCGTAAGGGCACCCCGTTCGGGGTGCAGGGATTGGTTCCTTGATTTGTCCCCCCGTTCGGGGGGAACCCTCCAACTGCGAGTAAGCCAAGGAGTTTGGAGGTACAGCAGGTTGACAGCAGTGTGATCGAGCAGATTAGATAGAGTAGAATTTGAATGGGGCTTCACTGATTTATTTCATACAATTCATATCTAAAACACAGTTGAAAAATATTTGATTGTTAAAATATTTAAATACAAGAACTATATCAAGAAATTAACAAAACATAGTTTTTTTAGTTAGGAGAAAAGTCTAAAAACATATCACAAATGACAAACGTTGTGCCTCTCCTCCTCCTGTTCTTCAATGAAGCTGATCACCCTCCAGCTCCCGTTAGAAACATCGTGCTGCTGAAGGTGTGCCGGCAGAATGGTTGTGATACAGGAGGTGCTGTGGACTCTCCCAGAAACGAGGACCTAGTTTAGTTGTAGATCCAGTAAAACATAGTGCAAATGTGACATTATTTATAATGCACAGTTACAGTCTTGTGAATATTAAAAAATGTACTTCATGTAATGCAGGAAGCGAATATTTCAAACGAACTAAGGCAGCAAACAGTAAGAGCAAAATCGTGTTCCAAACATTAACTCTTTTTTTAAATGTCAATTAGCTTGTGAGTAATAAGACAAAATGTGACTGTCAGACAGAGAACTGTCAGAGCAAACGGCAGATTTTAGAAAGTCCTGCCGAAATAAATCTGCACCCGACTGCGACTGTCAGCGTTGAACTGCCGCCATTGCTGTCAAAGTCAGACACATCTCCAAAATTGTTGGAGCAAATTTTTAAGCAGGCTTCATCTTGATAAATTGACCACGTATTTGACATTTACACCATAACGTTACCGCCTAAAATAATCGTAAAACAAAATTTTGTGTAACAACAAGAGTAATATGTACCCCAAAAGCTTTCAAAGCGTCTGAAAGTTTTCTCCTCCGTTTTTGTTGGGGCTTGGCTCGAAATGCATCATGATTGGCCGCCCGAAGTCCACGTGTCTGTCGGACGTGCTCTCATTGGTCTACAATACCATCACGGATGAATAAATACTCAAAGGGCTTGCCAGGCAAGCCCTTTGAACCCTTTAAATACTCAATGGGCTTGCCTGGCAAGCCCTTTGAGTATTTATTCCATATTGCCCACTAGTTCACTAGTAAGGTCATTTTGACGCTTACTAGTGAACATGTAAGGCCATAAATGTGCCCACTAGTTCACTAGTAAGATCATTTTGAGGCTTACTAGTTGACATGTAAGCCACAAAACGCCCGCTAGTTCACTAGTAAGATAATTTTGAGGCTTCTAGTGAACATGTAAGCCACAGAACGCCCACTAGTTCACTAGTAAGATCATTTTGACGCTTACTAGTGAACATGTAAGCCACAAAACGCTCACTAGTTCACTAGTAAGGTCATTTTGACGCTTACTAGTGAACATGTAAGCCACAAAACGCTCACTGGTTCACTAGTAAGGTAATTTTGACGCTTACTAGTGAACATGTAAGCCACAAAACGCCCACTAGTTCCCTAGTAAGATCATTTTGACGCTTATTTATGAACATGTCAGCCACAAAACGCTCACTCGTTCACTAGTAAGATCATTTTGACGCTTACTAGTGAACATGTAAGCCACAAAACGCCCACTAGTTCACTAGTAAGGTCATTTTGACGCTTACTAGTGAACATGTAAGCCACAAAACGCCCACTAGTTCACTAGTAAGATCATTTTGACGCTTACTAGTAACATGTAAGGCCATAAATGTGCCCACTAGTTCACTAGTAAGTTCATTTTGAGGCTTACTAGTTGACATGTAAGCCACACATCGCCTACTAGTTCACTAGTAAGATCATTTTGAGGCTTACTAGTGAACATGTAAGCCACAAAACGCCCAATAGTTCACTAGTAAGATCATTTTGACGCTTACTAGTGAACATGTAAGCCACAAAACGCTCACTAGTTTACTAGTAAGGTCATTTTGACGCTTACTAGTGAACATGTAAGCCACAAAACGCTCACTAGTTCACTATCCATCCATCCATCCATAATAAGATAATTTTGATGCTTACTACTGAACATTTAAGGCCATAAATGTGCCCACTAGTTCACTGGTAAGATGATTTTGACGCTTACTAGTGAACATGCAAGGCCATAAATGTGCCCACTTGTAGTGCTAGTGACATTACACTGTACTTGCATTAAATGCAAATAAGGATGATTACGAAAACATGTAACGGTATCCTATTGGCTGTACGTTTCAAAATAGTGTCATCCCACCAGTCAGGGCTCATGATTTTGGAAATTCTGTGCCCACTTAGTTTTTTAAAACAACAATGGCGGACAGTGTCCTGAGACGTATTCGGCGAAGGTGCAGGGCAATAGAGAGTGCCTGTCATCAAGGGTCTGCCGGTGAAAGTGAAGCACGCGCGATAAACATTTCAATTGCTAATTTAAGAAGAGTTAGTGACCAGTTTAGCGCTGATACTATTCAAAGTTTGATTCAAAGTCCAATAGATCTCCGATCTGTCATCATTGCGGGACCCACTCCTAATGGTGGACGTGTTTGTTCCCATGTGGCACATCGTTTGCACACAGGTAAAATGGCTACCATTTTTTGTCATTGGTTTTTCGTATGTATTTTTATTCGAACTACACACGGGTTTTACTGACGACTTGCTGTGACTTACCTTCTATCACCCTGTCAAACGTCGTTTTATACCAGTGGTTTTCCTGCAAATCAGTAGACTATTAAGTAACGCGATGGCTGTACACTTTTAAGCAATAACTAGTGATCTTTTAGTTATTCAATTATAAGTTTGAATTATTTTTTTCTTGAGTAAAATGGTTAGAGAAAATAGCTGCTCGTGGTTTTGAAGCTGCATATACTTTTATGTACATCTGTGTCTATATGCCTGTACTGTATACAGTATATAAAAAACACGTAGTGATTCGTTTGCTTGAATTCCTTAATCCTTTTATTTCCATACTTTAGGTAGACGAGGAAGACCAGCACTTGACATTACAAGGGATCAAATTGAACTGCTCCCCACTCAGGGCTTTACAGTGAGAGCCATCACTGAGATGTTGTGTTGTTCCTCTTCATACCTGCATAAAAAAATGAAGTTTTTTCAGATTTCAGCCAGAAATAGATTTACTCCCATTCATGATATTGACCTGGAAGAGCATGTCAGAAGATTGCACAGCCAATTTCCCAGATCAGGCTCGGAAGCAAGTGTTCTGGTACATACTCTTGTCCCTTCATGTATATATCATTATATTCATTGTGAAAGTGTACTTTCTTTATTGTGTTGTTTTATGAACCTGTTGCAGATGATGAGGGCATACCTGCGTGCTGATGGTATTGTAGTACAAAGAAAAAGAGTTCGAGAAATCCTCAACCGTATTGAGCCAGCTGCTGCAGCCCAGAGATGGAGCCAGACTGGCTAGAAGAACATACTATGTGCCATTCCCCAATAGTTTATGGCACATAGATGGGCATATGCGTCTCATTCGGTAATAAGGGATCATCTTATATTTGTACTCGTGGGAGCATTAGAAAGCCATATTGTATGGACAGCACAGATTAAATTGAATTTTATCATTTGTATATCCAAGTTACACAAACTCCAAATTGCCTCCATGTAGTCTTAAGTGCACAGCAATACCTTCTCTACCGAGATGATATTTCAAACAAGATATGAAACTTGATTGTTTTCTTGTATTTAATCATTATTCTTTTCATGTTTGTTTTACAGGTGGGTGTTTGTGACACATGCCGGCATTGATGGGAATTCCAGGCTAATAACGTACCTTCAACTGGAGCACAGACAACACAGCTTTGACAGTGTTGAAATATTTTGTCCAAGCCACCTGCCTGTATGGGTTACCCTCCAGAGTAAGATCCGACCATGGTGGTGAAAACACTGGTTGCTCTTTTAATGAACCTACTGCAGGGACAAGACACCAAAATTATTTCTAGCTCCAGCCAACACCCCCTCACAATTTACTCACACCTCCAATGGCCTGATTATCCACCAACAGGGGCCCTTTTTGGATTATCATTTTGGCATAGGAACTTTCCTTTCCTATCCTAACCGAGTGAGATGAGCCGGTAGCACCTGGAGCAAAGATCGTCTAAATTTTAATAATGCTTAGGAAAGGTTCTGACCATCCTTTACGAAAGGAAAGGAGATATATTATGCAGCAGGAATATTTAAAGGGGAAGTCTTTTTTTATGTTGTTGTTGTTGTTGTTGTCGACCCCACCCGTGCCCCGACATTGGGGGACCGGGCCCTCACTCCGTCTCCCGGATCCCCAGACCCCCCTCCTCCGCCCAGCGGGCGAGCAGGGCCGCCACTCCGCTTGGGTTTCGCCAGAGGTCCTCCGGAGTCAGTGTGGTGGGTATGTTTGTGCAGGTGAACAGGTGTTGTGTGTCGTGCACTTGCGTGCCGCATAGCGCACAGAGTGGTGTTGGGTGTGTGTCCGGTGTAATGTTGTGTAGGTAGGAGTGGAGGGCTGGTGATTTGTTGGTTCGGAGTTGTGCTAGGAGTTGTCTGGTTCTGTGTGGTAGGTCTTGCTCTGATGGGTCTATTTCTGGTGCTGGTGCATGTATTACTTTGTTGTGTTGTCTGGTGTCCAAGTGTGTTTGTACAAAGTGGGTGTGTATGTCTTTCATGTTCTGTTTTATGGTGTCGTTGTTGGTGTCCTGTGGTGCTGTGTCTTTGTTGTGTGTGTAGTTGTTGTTGTGGAAGATTGTTTGTTTCTTTTGTCTGGGTGGTGGTGGTTGTTGAGTGAGTGGGTGTAGTGGGTGGGTTGGGTGTTGGGCTTTTTGTCTGATTTGCGATGCGTGTAGTTTTAGATGGATGTTCAGTGGGAGAGTTTTTGTTTCCTCATGCAAGTGTTGTATGTTTGTGTCTTGTGTGCATCCTGTTGCTATTCTGAGTGCTGTGTTCTGTGTGGTCTGGAGTTTTGTCTTGTTTGTGTCCGATAGTGTTGGTGACCATATAGTGTTTGCGTATTTGAGGCGTGTGAGTGTGGTTGCTTTGTATGTGGTGAGTATAGTTTCTTTGGATTTTCCCCAGTGAGTGGTTGTTAAGGCTTTAAGTATTTTGTTTGATTGCTTGGCGCGGGTTAGAGTGTGTTGTGTGTGTTTTGAGAAGGTGAGTTTGGGGTCCCATGTTAATCCCAGTATTTTGGGTTCGCGGACTGTGGGTAGGGTGGTGTTATCTATTTGTAAAGTGAGCCTGTTGCTGTATTCTGCCGGATCCGGTGTGAACAGAGTGGTGGTGGTTTTGTCTGCGTTGAGTGTGAGTTGGTTCTGTTTTGTCCAGTTGTATATGTCGTGGAGATATTTTTGTACTTGTTGTTGTGCCTGTTGTGGTTTGACATGTGTGGATAGAATGGTGATGTCGTCTGCATATGTAACTGTGTGTACATTTGGAGGTGGTTGTGGTATGTCTGCCATGTATATGTTGAATAGTGTTGGTGAAAGTACTCCCCCCTGTGGTACCCCCGTTTTCGTGTTTCTATGTTCTGATGTTTCCCCCCGGTATTGAGTGTATTGTCTGCGTCCCCTTATGTAGTTGAAGATGTATTTGATGATGATGTTTGGGGTGTTAGTGTTGTTGAGTTTGTGAGTGTGTGTAGGTTTACCGTGTCAAAGGCTTTGGACATGTCTAGGGCTATGGCAACTGTTCGTTGTGGTGGTTTTTGTTGATTGAAACCTGTGGCTATGATGTTGTGTATGTGGTGTAGTGCTGTGGTTGTGGAGTGTTGTTTTCGGAAGCCGTGTTGGTGAGAGGGTAGTTGAGTGTTGTTGGTAATGAAGGGTAGTATTACCTTTTCCATTGTTTTGGCTATTGGGCTGAGTAGTGCTATTGGTCTGTAAGATGGGCCGAGTGCATGGTTTTTGTTGGGTTTTGGTATTGGGATTATTTTTGCAGTCTTCCATATTGCGTGGATGGTGTTGGTGTTGAGTGATGTGTTGTAAGTGTGTGTGAGTAGTGTTATTGCTTTGGGGCCTAGGTGTTTCAGATGTCTGATGTTTATGTTGTCTGGGCCTGTGGAGTTGTTGCTTTTGGAGCGTTGTAGTGCTTGTTTGACTTGTTGTTCTGTGATGGTTATGGGCGTGGTGTTGAGTTTTCGTATTTTGCGTTGTAGTTGTCTGTATGTTCTGTTGGTTTTGTGTTGTATTATGTTGGTGAATTGTTTGTTGAATGCTTGTGCTTTCTGTTTGTTGGATATTGCCGTGTGTTGTCCGAACTGTATTGTGGTGCTTTCTGGTGCTTTTTGTTCTTTGTTAGATAGTCTTGTTACTGTGTTCCAGAGTATGTTGTTTGTGTCTGTGGTTCCATGCATCCGTTAAGTGTTCTTTCCATAGCTCTTGTTTGTGTTTTTGGATTTGTGTGTCTATTTCTTTGTTTAGGTCTGTGATGCGTGGGTCTTGGTGGTTTTGTTGTCTGATGTCGTTTCTTTGGCTGATGAGTGTTCTGATGTGTTGTGGTAGGAGAAGTGATTTGCTTTTTATTTTTCCGTGGGGTATGTGGTGTTTGTCTGCTGTAAGTATGAGGTTTGTGAGCATGGTGTTGGCTGTGTGGATGTTGTCAGGTATGGTTATGTTCTCCAGTGCTGATTCTATTTCAGAGGTGTATCCTTCCCAGTCTGCTTTCCTGTAATTTGTGTAAGTTTGAAGGTGTTGTTGTAGGCGGAAAGGAGCACGCGTGTTGTGTGTGATTTTGATAGGAAGGTGGTCTGAACTGAGTGCGTGTATTGTGGTCCATGTTGTTCTGTTTGTGATGCTGTTGCTGGCTGTTGTGATGTCCGGTGATGTTGGTTGTTGGTTGATGTTTGTAGGTTTTCTGGTAGGTGTGTTTGCGTTTAGAGTGATTTGTTGGGAGTTCTGTAGTATGTCTGCAATGAGGGTGCCTCTGTGGTCGTCGTAGGGAGAGTGCCATTGTGTTGAGTGAGCGTTGATGTCTGCGGTTAGAATGGTGTTGTTCAGCGAGTTTATGTATTGGAAGGTGTTGGTGATGTCTGTGTCTTCTGTGGCGTGGTCTGGTCGGGTGGTATCTCTGGGGGGTATATACATGTTGCATATGTGTAGTCTTTTGTGGTTGGTTATGTGAATCTTTACGGTTTGAATTTCTGTAGTGTTGGTGTTAATGTTGTTGGGGATGTTCATGGGAGTGAATGTGACTGATTTGTGAATGTATGTGAGCAGTCCTCCTCCTCCCTTGTGTTCTCTGTCTTTCCTAATGCTGGTGTAGTTGGTGAGACGAGGTGTGTTGTGTTGTTTTTCTAGTTTGGTTTCTTGTATGGTGATGATGTCTGCGTGCTGTTGTGAGGCGAGTTCTTCTAGTTCTGTTTTCTTGTTTTGGATGCCGTTGATGTTTATTTGTAGTATGGTCAGTGTGTGTTTGTTGTTTTTGTTGGTGGGTGTTGTTCTTTGTGGGTTGTTCGGGGGTTGTGGTGTTGGGGTGTTTGTTGTTTGCGTGTGTGTTCTGCATGTCCACGTGTTTGTGTATTGGCGGGTGGTGATGCCGGAGCAATGTCTGTGTATCCAGTGTGGGTGTGTTGAGTTGCATCTGAGTGAGGTTTGTCTGCGTGTGATGATTCTATTGCAGCTATTGGAGGTCCAGGTTTGGGGGTGTGTGTCTAGTGTTTATGTTTGTGCAATGTTTGTGTACCCAGTGTGGTGTGTGGTGGTTGCATCTGAAGGATGTCTGTCTTCTTGTAATCTGTTGTGTGCAAATGTCGCATGTCCAGGTAGTTTGTTGTGTGTGTGTTTGTTGCGTGCGTGAGAGTGTCTGTGTGGGCCCCGGATTTGTCTCTATGTCCCAGGCCTGGAGCAAAAGGTCCGCCCGCCACCCTGCCAGGTTCAGGGGGCGGTTAGCCGAAAAAAAAAAAAACGGCCGTAAGGGCACCCCGTTCGGGGTGCAGGGATTGGTTCCTTGATTTGTCCCCCCGTTCGGGGGGAACCCTCCAACTGCGAGTAAGCCAAGGAGTTTGGAGGTACAGCAGGTTGACAGCAGTGTGATCGAGCAGATTAGATAGAGTAGAATTTGAATGGGGCTTCACTGATTTATTTCATACAATTCATATCTAAAACACAGTTGAAAAATATTTGATTGTTAAAATATTTAAATACAAGAACTATATCAAGAAATTAACAAAACATAGTTTTTTTAGTTAGGAGAAAAGTCTAAAAACATATCACAAATGACAAACGTTGTGCCTCTCCTCCTCCTGTTCTTCAATGAAGCTGATCACCCTCCAGCTCCCGTTAGAAACATCGTGCTGCTGAAGGTGTGCCGGCAGAATGGTTGTGATACAGGAGGTGCTGTGGACTCTCCCAGAAACGAGGACCTAGTTTAGTTGTAGATCCAGTAAAACATAGTGCAAATGTGACATTATTTATAATGCACAGTTACAGTCTTGTGAATATTAAAAAATGTACTTCATGTAATGCAGGAAGCGAATATTTCAAACGAACTAAGGCAGCAAACAGTAAGAGCAAAATCGTGTTCCAAACATTAACTCTTTTTTTAAATGTAAATTAGCTTGTGAGTAATAAGACAAAATGTGACTGTCAGACAGAGAACTGTCAGAGCAAACGGCAGATTTTAGAAAGTCCTGCCGAAATAAATCTGCACCCGACTGCGACTGTCAGCGTTGAACTGCCGCCATTGCTGTCAAAGTCAGACACATCTCCAAAATTGTTGGAGCAAATTTTTAAGCAGGCTTCATCTTGATAAATTGACCACGTATTTGACATTTACACCATAACGTTACCGCCTAAAATAATCGTAAAACAAAATTTTGTGTAACAACAAGAGTAATATGTACCCCAAAAGCTTTCAAAGCGTCTGAAAGTTTTCTCCTCCGTTTTTGTTGGGGCTTGGCTCGAAATGCATCATGATTGGCCGCCCGAAGTCCACGTGTCTGTCGGACGTGCTCTCATTGGTCTACAATACCATCACGGATGAATAAATACTCAAAGGGCTTGCCAGGCAAGCCCTTTGAACCCTTTAAATACTCAATGGGCTTGCCTGGCAAGCCCTTTGAGTATTTATTCCATATTGCCCACTAGTTCACTAGTAAGGTCATTTTGACGCTTACTAGTGAACATGTAAGGCCATAAATGTGCCCACTAGTTCACTAGTAAGATCATTTTGAGGCTTACTAGTTGACATGTAAGCCACAAAACGCCCGCTAGTTCACTAGTAAGATAATTTTGAGGCTTCTAGTGAACATGTAAGCCACAGAACGCCCACTAGTTCACTAGTAAGATCATTTTGACGCTTACTAGTGAACATGTAAGCCACAAAACGCTCACTAGTTCACTAGTAAGGTCATTTTGACGCTTACTAGTGAACATGTAAGCCACAAAACGCTCACTGGTTCACTAGTAAGGTAATTTTGACGCTTACTAGTGAACATGTAAGCCACAAAACGCCCACTAGTTCCCTAGTAAGATCATTTTGACGCTTATTTATGAACATGTCAGCCACAAAACGCTCACTCGTTCACTAGTAAGATCATTTTGACGCTTACTAGTGAACATGTAAGCCACAAAACGCCCACTAGTTCACTAGTAAGGTCATTTTGACGCTTACTAGTGAACATGTAAGCCACAAAACGCCCACTAGTTCACTAGTAAGATCATTTTGACGCTTACTAGTAACATGTAAGGCCATAAATGTGCCCACTAGTTCACTAGTAAGTTCATTTTGAGGCTTACTAGTTGACATGTAAGCCACACATCGCCTACTAGTTCACTAGTAAGATCATTTTGAGGCTTACTAGTGAACATGTAAGCCACAAAACGCCCAATAGTTCACTAGTAAGATCATTTTGACGCTTACTAGTGAACATGTAAGCCACAAAACGCTCACTAGTTTACTAGTAAGGTCATTTTGACGCTTACTAGTGAACATGTAAGCCACAAAACGCCCACTAGTTCACTAGTAAGATCATTTTGACGCTTACTAGTGAACATGTAAGCCACAAAACGCTCACTAGTTTACTAGTAAGGTCATTTTGACGCTTACTAGTGAACATGTAAGCCACAAAACGCCCACTAGTTCACTAGTAAGATCATTTTGACGCTTACTAGTAACATGTAAGGCCATAAATGTGCCCACTAGTTCACTAGTAAGTTCATTTTGAGGCTTACTAGTTGACATGTAAGCCACACATCGCCTACTAGTTCACTAGTAAGATCATTTTGAGGCTTACTAGTGAACATGTAAGCCACAAAACGCCCAATAGTTCACTAGTAAGATCATTTTGACGCTTACTAGTGAACATGTAAGCCACAAAACGCTCACTAGTTTACTAGTAAGGTCATTTTGACGCTTACTAGTGAACATGTAAGCCACAAAACGCTCACTAGTTCACTATCCATCCATCCATCCATAATAAGATAATTTTGATGCTTACTACTGAACATTTAAGGCCATAAATGTGCCCACTAGTTCACTGGTAAGATGATTTTGACGCTTACTAGTGAACATGCAAGGCCATAAATGTGCCCACTTGTAGTGCTAGTGACATTACACTGTACTTGCATTAAATGCAAATAAGGATGATTACGAAAACATGTAACGGTATCCTATTGGCTGTACGTTTCAAAATAGTGTCATCCCACCAGTCAGGGCTCATGATTTTGGAAATTCTGTGCCCACTTAGTTTTTTAAAACAACAATGGCGGACAGTGTCCTGAGACGTATTCGGCGAAGGTGCAGGGCAATAGAGAGTGCCTGTCATCAAGGGTCTGCCGGTGAAAGTGAAGCACGCGCGATAAACATTTCAATTGCTAATTTAAGAAGAGTTAGTGACCAGTTTAGCGCTGATACTATTCAAAGTTTGATTCAAAGTCCAATAGATCTCCGATCTGTCATCATTGCGGGACCCACTCCTAATGGTGGACGTGTTTGTTCCCATGTGGCACATCGTTTGCACACAGGTAAAATGGCTACCATTTTTTGTCATTGGTTTTTCGTATGTATTTTTATTCGAACTACACACGGGTTTTACTGACGACTTGCTGTGACTTACCTTCTATCACCCTGTCAAACGTCGTTTTATACCAGTGGTTTTCCTGCAAATCAGTAGACTATTAAGTAACGCGATGGCTGTACACTTTTAAGCAATAACTAGTGATCTTTTAGTTATTCAATTATAAGTTTGAATTATTTTTTTCTTGAGTAAAATGGTTAGAGAAAATAGCTGCTTGTGGTTTTGAAGCTGCATATACTTTTATGTACATCTGTGTCTATATGCCTGTACTGTATACAGTATATAAAAAACACGTAGTGATTCGTTTGCTTGAATTCCTTAATCCTTTTATTTCCATACTTTAGGTAGACGAGGAAGACCAGCACTTGACATTACAAGTGATCAAATTCAACTGCTCCCCACTCAGGGCTTTACAGTGAGAGCCATCACTGAGATGTTGTGTTGTTCCTCTTCATACCTGCATAAAAAAATGAAGTTTTTTCAGATTTCAGCCAGAAATAGATTTACTCCCATTCATGATGTTGACCTGGAAGAGCATGTCAGAAGATTGCACAGCCAATTTCCCAGATCAGGCTCGGAAGCAAGTGTTCTGCTACATACTCTTGTCCCTTCATGTATATATCATTATATTCATTGTGAAAGTGTACTTTCTTTATTGTGTTGTTTTATGAACCTGTTGCAGATGATGAGGGCATACCTGCGTGCTGATGGTATTGTAGTACAAAGAAAAAGAGTTCGAGAAATCCTCAACCGTATTGAGCCAGCTGCTGCAGCCCAGAGATGGAGCCAGACTGTGGCTAGAAGAACATACTATGTGCCATTCCCCAATAGTTTATGGCACATAGATGGGCATATGCGTCTCATTCGGTAATAAGGGATCATCTTATATTTGTACTCGTGGGAGCATTAGAAAGCCATATTGTATGGACAGCACAGATTAAATTGAATTTTATCATTTGTATATCCAAGTTACACAAACTCCAAATTGCCTCCATGTAGTCTTAAGTGCACAGCAATACCTTCTCTACTGAGATGATATTTCAAACAAGATATGAAACTTGATTGTTTTCTTGTATTTAATCATTATTCTTTTCATGTTTGTTTTACAGGTGGGTGTTTGTGACACATGCCGGCATTGATGGGAATTCCAGGCTAATAACGTACCTTCAACTGGAGCACAGACAACACAGCTTTGACAGTGTTGAAATATTTTGTCCAAGCCACCTGCCTGTATGGGTTACCCTCCAGAGTAAGATCCGACCATGGTGGTGAAAACACTGGTTGCTCTTTTAATGAACCTACTGCAGGGACAAGACACCAAAATTATTTCTAGCTCCAGCCAACACCCCCTCACAATTTACTCACACCTCCCATGGCCTGATTATCCACCAACAGGGGCCCTTTTTGGATTATCATTTTGGCATAGGAACTTTCCTTTCCTATCCTAACCGAGTGAGATGAGCCCGTAGCACCTGGAGCAAAGATCGTCTAAATGTTAATAATGCTTAGGAAAGGTTCTGACCATCCTTTACGAAAGGAAAGGAGATATATTATGCAGCAGGAATATTTAAAGGGGAAGTCTTTTTTTATGTTGTTGTTGTTGTTGTTGTCGACCCCACCCGTGCCCCGACATTGGGGGACCGGGCCCTCACTCCGTCTCCCGGATCCCCAGACCCCCCTCCTCCGCCCAGCGGGCGAGCAGGGCCGCCACTCCGCTTGGGTTTCGCCAGAGGTCCTCCGGAGTCAGTGTGGTGGGTATGTTTGTGCAGGTGAACAGGTGTTGTGTGTCGTGCACTTGCGTGCCGCATAGCGCACAGAGTGGTGTTGGGTGTGTGTCCGGTGTAATGTTGTGTAGGTAGGAGTGGAGGGCTGGTGATTTGTTGGTTCGGAGTTGTGCTAGGAGTTGTCTGGTTCTGTGTGGTAGGTCTTGCTCTGATGGGTCTATTTCTGGTGCTGGTGCATGTATTACTTTGTTGTGTTGTCTGGTGTCCAAGTGTGTTTGTACAAAGTGGGTGTGTATGTCTTTCATGTTCTGTTTTATGGTGTCGTTGTTGGTGTCCTGTGGTGCTGTGTCTTTGTTGTGTGTGTAGTTGTTGTTGTGGAAGATTGTTTGTTTCTTTTGTCTGGGTGGTGGTGGTTGTTGAGTGAGTGGGTGTAGTGGGTGGGTTGGGTGTTGGGCTTTTTGTCTGATTTGCGATGCGTGTAGTTTTAGATGGATGTTCAGTGGGAGAGTTTTTGTTTCCTCATGCAAGTGTTGTATGTTTGTGTCTTGTGTGCATCCTGTTGCTATTCTGAGTGCTGTGTTCTGTGTGGTCTGGAGTTTTGTCTTGTTTGTGTCCGATAGTGTTGGTGACCATATAGTGTTTGCGTATTCGAGGCGTGTGAGTGTGGTTGCTTTGTATGTGGTGAGTATAGTTTCTTTGGATTTTCCCCAGTGAGTGGTTGTTAAGGCTTTAAGTATTTTGTTTGATTGCTTGGCGCGGGTTAGAGTGTGTTGTGTGTGTTTTGAGAAGGTGAGTTTGGGGTCCCATGTTAATCCCAGTATTTTGGGTTCGCGGACTGTGGGTAGGGTGGTGTTATCTATTTGTAAAGTGAGCCTGTTGCTGTATTCTGCCGGATCCGGTGTGAACAGAGTGGTGGTGGTTTTGTCTGCGTTGAGTGTGAGTTGGTTCTGTTTTGTCCAGTTGTATATGTCGTGGAGATATTTTTGTACTTGTTGTTGTGCCTGTTGTGGTTTGACATGTGTGGATAGAATGGTGATGTCGTCTGCATATGTAACTGTGTGTACATTTGGAGGTGGTTGTGGTAAGTCTGCCATGTATATGTTGAATAGTGTTGGTGAAAGTACTCCCCCCTGTGGTACCCCCGTTTTCGTGTTTCTATGTTCTGATGTTTCCCCCCGGTATTGAGTGTATTGTCTGCGTCCCCTTATGTAGTTGAAGATGTATTTGATGATGATGTTTGGGGTGTTAGTGTTGTTGAGTTTGTTTGTGAGTGTGTGTAGGTTTACCGTGTCAAAGGCTTTGGACATGTCTAGGGCTATGGCAACTGTTCGTTGTGGTGGTTTTTGTTGATTGAAACCTGTGGCTATGATGTTGTGTATGTGGTGTAGTGCTGTGGTTGTGGAGTGTTGTTTTCGGAAGCCGTGTTGGTGAGAGGGTAGTTGAGTGTTGTTGGTAATGAAGGGTAGTATTACCTTTTCCATTGTTTTGGCTATTGGGCTGAGTAGTGCTATTGGTCTGTAAGATGGGCCGAGTGCGTGGTTTTTGTTGGGTTTTGGTATTGGGATTATTTTTGCAGTCTTCCATATTGCGGGGATGGTGTTGGTGTTGAGTGATGTGTTGTAAGTGTGTGTGAGTAGTGTTATTGCTTTGGGGCCTAGGTGTTTCAGATGTCTGATGTTTATGTTGTCTGGGCCTGTGGAGTTGTTGCTTTTGGAGCGTTGTAGTGCTTGTTTGACTTGTTGTTCTGTGATGGTTATGGGCGTGGTGTTGAGTTTTCGTATTTTGCGTTGTAGTTGTCTGTATGTTCTGTTGTTTTTGTGTTGTATTATGTTGGTGAATTGTTTGTTGAATGCTCGTGCTTTCTGTTTGTTGGATATTGCCGTGTGTTGTCCGAACTGTATTGTGGTGTTTTCTGGTGCTTTTTGTTCTTTGTTTGATAGTCTTGTTACTGTGTTCCAGAGTATGTGTTGTTTGTGTCTGTGGTTCCATGCATCCGTTAAGTGTTCTTTCCATAGCTCTTGTTTGTGTTTTTGGATTTGTGTGTCTATTTCTTTGTTTAGGTCTGTGATGCGTGGGTCTTGGTGGTTTTGTTGTCTGATGTCGTTTCTTTGGCTGATGAGTGTTCTGATGTGTTGTGGTAGGAGAAGTGATTTGCTTTTTATTTTTCCGTGGGGTATGTGGTGTTTGTCTGCTGTAAGTATGAGGTTTGTGAGCATGGTGTTGGCTGTGTGGATGTTGTCAGGTATGGTTATGTTCTCCAGTGCTGATTCTATTTCAGAGGTGTACCCTTCCCAGTCTGCTTTCCTGTAATTTGTGTAAGTTTGAAGGTGTTGTTGTAGGCGGAAAGGAGCACGCGTGTTGTGTGTGATTTTGATAGGAAGGTGGTCTGAACTGAGTGCGTGTATTGTGGTCCATGTTGTTCTGTTTGTGATGCTGTTGCTGGCTGTTGTGATGTCCGGTGATGTTGGTTGTTGGTTGATGTTTGTAGGTTTTCTGGTAGGTGTGTTTGCGTTTAGAGTGATTTGTTGGGAGTTCTGTAGTATGTCTGCAATGAGGGTGCCTCTGTGGTCGTCGTAGGGAGAGTGCCATTGTGTTGAGTGAGCGTTGATGTCTGCGGTTAGAATGGTGTTGTTCAGCGAGTTTATGTATTGGAAGGTGTTGGTGATGTCTGTGTCTTCTGTGGCGTGGTCTGGTCGGGTGGTATCTCTGGGGGGTATATACATGTTGCATATGTGTAGTCTTTTGTGGTTGGTTATGTGAATCTTTACGGTTTGAATTTCTGTAGTGTTGGTGTTAATGTTGTTGGGGATGTTCATGGGAGTGAATGTGACTGATTTGTGAATGTATGTGAGCAGTCCTCCTCCTCCCTTGTGTTCTCTGTCTTTCCTAATGCTGGTGTAGTTGGTGAGACGAGGTGTGTTGTGTTGTTTTTCTAGTTTGGTTTCTTGTATGGTGATGATGTCTGCGTGCTGTTGTGAGGCGAGTTCTTCTAGTTCTGTTTTCTTGTTTTGGATGCCGTTGATGTTTATTTGTAGTATGGTCAGTGTGTGTTTGTTGTTTTTGTTGGTGGGTGTTGTTCTTTGTGGGTTGTTCGGGGGTTGTGGTGTTGGGGTGTTTGTTGTTTGCGTGTGTGTTCTGCATGTCCACGTGTTTGTGTATTGGCGGGTGGTGATGCCGGAGCAATGTCTGTGTATCCAGTGTGTGTGTGTTGAGTTGCATCTGAGTGAGGTTTGTCTGCGTGTGATGATTCTATTGCAGCTATTGCAGGTCCAGGTTTGGGGGGGTGGTCTTGTGTTTGTTGTATCTCTGTTGGAGTTGTCTGTCCGTGTTGCGTTTGAGGGTAGTGTTGGTGAGGCGAGTGTGTTGTTTTGGTCTGTTTGTGCTCTGCTGCCTGTTGGTGTCCTACGAGGTGTTGTTGTTCGTGGTGGTGTTTTGGGATGTAGTCTGCATTTCCATGTTATGTTGTATTGTCTAGTGTTTATGTTTGTGCAATGTTTGTGTACCCAGTGTGGTGTGTGGTGGTTGCATCTGAAGGATGTCTGTCTTCTTGTAATCTGTTGTGTGCAAATGTAGCATGTCCAGGTAGTTTGTTGTGTGTGTGTTTGTTGCGTGCGTGAGAGTGTCTGTGTGGGCCCCGGATTTGTCTCTATGTCCCAGGCCTGGAGCAAAAGGTCCGCCCGCCACCCTGCCAGGTTCAGGGGGCGGTTAGCCGAAAAAAAAAAAAAACGGCCGTAAGGGCACCCCGTTCGGGGTGCAGGGATTGGTTCCTTGATTTGTCCCCCCGTTCGGGGGGAACCCTCCAACTGCGAGTAAGCCAAGGAGTTTGGAGGTACAGCAGGTTGACAGCAGTGTGATCGAGCAGATTAGATAGAGTAGAATTTGAATGGGGCTTCACTGATTTATTTCATACAATTCATATCTAAAACACAGTTGAAAAATATTTGATTGTTAAAATATTTAAATACAAGAACTATATCAAGAAATTAACAAAACATAGTTTTTTTAGTTAGGAGAAAAGTCTAAAAACATATCACAAATGACAAACGTTGTGCCTCTCCTCCTCCTGTTCTTCAATGAAGCTGATCACCCTCCAGCTCCCGTTAGAAACATCGTGCTGCTGAAGGTGTGCCGGCAGAATGGTTGTGATACAGGAGGTGCTGTGGACTCTCCCAGAAACGAGGACCTAGTTTAGTTGTAGATCCAGTAAAACATAGTGCAAATGTGACATTATTTATAATGCACAGTTACAGTCTTGTGAATATTAAAAAATGTACTTCATGTAATGCAGGAAGCGAATATTTCAAACGAACTAAGGCAGCAAACAGTAAGAGCAAAATCGTGTTCCAAACATTAACTCTTTTTTTAAATGTAAATTAGCTTGTGAGTAATAAGACAAAATGTGACTGTCAGACAGAGAACTGTCAGAGCAAACGGCAGATTTTAGAAAGTCCTGCCGAAATAAATCTGCACCCGACTGCGACTGTCAGCGTTGAACTGCCGCCATTGCTGTCAAAGTCAGACACATCTCCAAAATTGTTGGAGCAAATTTTTAAGCAGGCTTCATCTTGATAAATTGACCACGTATTTGACATTTACACCATAACGTTACCGCCTAAAATAATCATAAAACAAAATTTTGTGTAACAACAAGAGTAATATGTACCCCAAAAGCTTTATAAGCGTCTGAAAGTTTTCTCCTCCGTTTTTGTTGGGGCTTGGCTCGAAATGCATCATGATTGGCCGCCCGAAGTCCACGTGTCTGTCGGACGTGCTCTCATTGGTCTACAATACCATCACGGATGAATAAATACTCAAAGGGCTTGCCAGGCAAGCCCTTTGAACCCTTTAAATACTCAATGGGCTTGCCTGGCAAGCCCTTTGAGTATTTATTCCATATTGCCCACTAGTTCACTAGTAAGGTCATTTTGACGCTTACTAGTGAACATGTAAGGCCATAAATGTGCCCACTAGTTCACTAGTAAGATCATTTTGAGGCTTACTAGTTGACATGTAAGCCACAAAACGCCCGCTAGTTCACTAGTAAGATAATTTTGAGGCTTCTAGTGAACATGTAAGCCACAGAACGCCCACTAGTTCACTAGTAAGATCATTTTGACGCTTACTAGTGAACATGTAAGCCACAAAACGCTCACTAGTTCACTAGTAAGGTCATTTTGACGCTTACTAGTGAACATGTAAGCCACAAAACGCTCACTGGTTCACTAGTAAGGTAATTTTGACGCTTACTAGTGAACATGTAAGCCACAAAACGCCCACTAGTTCCCTAGTAAGATCATTTTGACGCTTACTAGTGAACATGTAAGCCACAAAACGCTCACTAGTTCACTAGTAAGGTCATTTTGACGCTTACTAGTGAACATGTAAGCCACAAAACGCTCACTGGTTCACTAGTAAGATCATTTTGACGCTTACTAGTGAACATGTAAGGCCATAAATGTGCCCACTAGTTCACTAGTAAGTTCATTTTGAGGCTTACTAGTTGACATGTAAGCCACACATCGCCTACTAGTTCACTAGTAAGATCATTTTGAGGCTTACTAGTGAACATGTAAGCCACAAAACGCCCACTAGTTCCCTAGTAAGATCATTTTGACGCTTATTTATGAACATGTCAGCCACAAAACGCTCACTCGTTCACTAGTAAGATCATTTTGACGCTTACTAGTGAACATGTAAGCCACAAAACGCCCACTAGTTCACTAGTAAGGTCATTTTGACGCTTACTAGTGAACATGTAAGCCACAAAACGCCCACTAGTTCACTAGTAAGATCATTTTGACGCTTACTAGTGAACATGTAAGGCCATAAATGTGCCCACTAGTTCACTAGTAAGTTCATTTTGAGGCTTACTAGTTGACATGTAAGCCACACATCGCCTACTAGTTCACTAGTAAGATCATTTTGAGGCTTACTAGTGAACATGTAAGCCACAAAACGCCCAATAGTTCACTAGTAAGATCATTTTGACGCTTACTAGTGAACATGTAAGCCACAAAACGCTCACTAGTTTACTAGTAAGGTCATTTTGACGCTTACTAGTGAACATGTAAGCCACAAAACGCTCACTAGTTCACTATCCATCCATCCATCCATAATAAGATAATTTTGATGCTTACTACTGAACATTTAAGGCCATAAATGTGCCCACTAGTTCACTGGTAAGATGATTTTGACGCTTACTAGTGAACATGCAAGGCCATAAATGTGCCCACTTGTAGTGCTAGTGACATTACACTGTACTTGCATTAAATGCAAATAAGGATGATTACGAAAACATGTAACGGTATCCTATTGGCTGTACGTTTCAAAATAGTGTCATCCCACCAGTCAGGGCTCATGATTTTGGAAATTCTGTGCCCACTTAGTTTTTTAAAACAACAATGGCGGACAGTGTCCTGAGACGTATTCGGCGAAGGTGCAGGGCAATAGAGAGTGCCTGTCATCAAGGGTCTGCCGGTGAAAGTGAAGCACGCGCGATAAACATTTCAATTGCTAATTTAAGAAGAGTTAGTGACCAGTTTAGCGCTGATACTATTCAAAGTTTGATTCAAAGTCCAATAGATCTCCGATCTGTCATCATTGCGGGACCCACTCCTAATGGTGGACGTGTTTGTTCCCATGTGGCACATCGTTTGCACACAGGTAAAATGGCTACCATTTTTTGTCATTGGTTTTTCGTATGTATTTTTATTCGAACTACACACGGGTTTTACTGACGACTTGCTGTGACTTACCTTCTATCACCCTGTCAAACGTCGTTTTATACCAGTGGTTTTCCTGCAAATCAGTAGACTATTAAGTAACGCGATGGCTGTACACTTTTAAGCAATAACTAGTGATCTTTTAGTTATTCAATTATAAGTTTGAATTATTTTTTTCTTGAGTAAAATGGTTAGAGAAAATAGCTGCTCGTGGTTTTGAAGCTGCATATACTTTTATGTACATCTGTGTCTATATGCCTGTACTGTATACAGTATATAAAAAACACGTAGTGATTCGTTTGCTTGAATTCCTTAATCCTTTTATTTCCATACTTTAGGTAGACGAGGAAGACCAGCACTTGACATTACAAGGGATCAAATTGAACTGCTCCCCACTCAGGGCTTTACAGTGAGAGCCATCACTGAGATGTTGTGTTGTTCCTCTTCATACCTGCATAAAAAAATGAAGTTTTTTCAGATTTCAGCCAGAAATAGATTTACTCCCATTCATGATATTGACCTGGAAGAGCATGTCAGAAGATTGCACAGCCAATTTCCCAGATCAGGCTCGGAAGCAAGTGTTCTGCTACATACTCTTGTCCCTTCATGTATATATCATTATATTCATTGTGAAAGTGTACTTTCTTTATTGTGTTGTTTTATGAACCTGTTGCAGATGATGAGGGCATACCTGCGTGCTGATGGTATTGTAGTACAAAGAAAAAGAGTTCGAGAAATCCTCAACCGTATTGAGCCAGCTGCTGCAGCCCAGAGATGGAGCCAGACTGTGGCTAGAAGAACATACTATGTGCCATTCCCCAATAGTTTATGGCACATAGATGGGCATATGCGTCTCATTCGGTAATAAGGGATCATCTTATATTTGTACTCGTGGGAGCATTAGAAAGCCATATTGTATGGACAGCACAGATTAAATTGAATTTTATCATTTGTATATCCAAGTTACACAAACTCCAAATTGCCTCCATGTAGTCTTAAGTGCACAGCAATACCTTCTCTACCGAGATGATATTTCAAACAAGATATGAAACTTGATTGTTTTCTTGTATTTAATCATTATTCTTTTCATGTTTGTTTTACAGGTGGGTGTTTGTGACACATGCCGGCATTGATGGGAATTCCAGGCTAATAACGTACCTTCAACTGGAGCACAGACAACACAGCTTTGACAGTGTTGAAATATTTTGTCCAAGCCACCTGCCTGTATGGGTTACCCTCCAGAGTAAGATCCGACCATGGTGGTGAAAACACTGGTTGCTCTTTTAATGAACCTACTGCAGGGACAAGACACCAAAATTATTTCTAGCTCCAGCCAACACCCCCTCACAATTTACTCACACCTCCCATGGCCTGATTGTCCACCAACAGGGGCCCTTTTTGGATTATCATTTTGGCATAGGAACTTTCCTTTCCTATCCTAACCGAGTGAGATGAGCCGGTAGCACCTGGAGCAAAGATCGTCTAAATTTTAATAATGCTTAGGAAAGGTTCTGACCATCCTTTACGAAAGGAAAGGAGATATATTATGCAGCAGGAATATTTAAAGGGGAAGTCTTTTTTTATGTTGTTGTTGTTGTTGTTGTTGTCGACCCCACCCGTGCCCCGACATTGGGGGACCGGGCCCTCACTCCGTCTCCCGGATCCCCAGACCCCCCTCCTCCGCCCAGCGGGCGAGCAGGGCCGCCACTCCGCTTGGGTTTCGCCAGAGGTCCTCCGGAGTCAGTGTGGTGGGTATGTTTGTGCAGGTGAACAGGTGTTGTGTGTCGTGCACTTGCGTGCCGCATAGCGCACAGAGTGGTGTTGGGTGTGTGTCCGGTGTAATGTTGTGTAGGTAGGAGTGGAGGGCTGGTGATTTGTTGGTTCGGAGTTGTGCTAGGAGTTGTCTGGTTCTGTGTGGTAGGTCTTGCTCTGATGGGTCTATTTCTGGTGCTGGTGCATGTATTACTTTGTTGTGTTGTCTGGTGTCCAAGTGTGTTTGTACAAAGTGGGTGTGTATGTCTTTCATGTTCTGTTTTATGGTGTCGTTGTTGGTGTCCTGTGGTGCTGTGTCTTTGTTGTGTGTGTAGTTGTTGTTGTGGAAGATTGTTTGTTTCTTTTGTCTGGGTGGTGGTGGTTGTTGAGTGAGTGGGT
Organism: Hippocampus zosterae; assembly: GCF_025434085.1. Taxonomy (NCBI): domain Eukaryota; kingdom Metazoa; phylum Chordata; class Actinopteri; order Syngnathiformes; family Syngnathidae; genus Hippocampus; species Hippocampus zosterae. The sequence continues at coordinate 253,498 of NW_026262963.1, forward strand.
GTAGTGGGTGGGTTGGGTGTTGGGCTTTTTGTCTGATTTGCGATGCGTGTAGTTTTAGATGGATGTTCAGTGGGAGAGTTTTTGTTTCCTCATGCAAGTGTTGTATGTTTGTGTCTTGTGTGCATCCTGTTGCTATTCTGAGTGCTGTGTTCTGTGTGGTCTGGAGTTTTGTCTTGTTTGTGTCCGATAGTGTTGGTGACCATATAGTGTTTGCGTATTTGAGGCGTGTGAGTGTGGTTGCTTTGTATGTGGTGAGTATAGTTTCTTTGGATTTTCCCCAGTGAGTGGTTGTTAAGGCTTTAAGTATTTTGTTTGATTGCTTGGCGCGGGTTAGAGTGTGTTGTGTGTGTTTTGAGAAGGTGAGTTTGGGGTCCCATGTTAATCCCAGTATTTTGGGTTCGCGGACTGTGGGTAGGGTGGTGTTATCTATTTGTAAAGTGAGCCTGTTGCTGTATTCTGCCGGATCCGGTGTGAACAGAGTGGTGGTGGTTTTGTCTGCGTTGAGTGTGAGTTGGTTCTGTTTTGTCCAGTTGTATATGTCGTGGAGATATTTTTGTACTTGTTGTTGTGCCTGTTGTGGTTTGACATGTGTGGATAGAATGGTGATGTCGTCTGCATATGTAACTGTGTGTACATTTGGAGGTGGTTGTGGTATGTCTGCCATGTATATGTTGAATAGTGTTGGTGAAAGTACTCCCCCCTGTGGTACCCCCGTTTTCGTGTTTCTATGTTCTGATGTTTCCCCCCGGTATTGAGTGTATTGTCTGCGTCCCCTTATGTAGTTGAAGATGTATTTGATGATGATGTTTGGGGTGTTAGTGTTGTTGAGTTTGTGAGTGTGTGTAGGTTTACCGTGTCAAAGGCTTTGGACATGTCTAGGGCTATGGCAACTGTTCGTTGTGGTGGTTTTTGTTGATTGAAACCTGTGGCTATGATGTTGTGTATGTGGTGTAGTGCTGTGGTTGTGGAGTGTTGTTTTCGGAAGCCGTGTTGGTGAGAGGGTAGTTGAGTGTTGTTGGTAATGAAGGGTAGTATTACCTTTTCCATTGTTTTGGCTATTGGGCTGAGTAGTGCTATTGGTCTGTAAGATGGGCCGAGTGCGTGGTTTTTGTTGGGTTTTGGTATTGGGATTATTTTTGCAGTCTTCCATATTGCGGGGATGGTGTTGGTGTTGAGTGATGTGTTGTAAGTGTGTGTGAGTAGTGTTATTGCTTTGGGGCCTAGGTGTTTCAGATGTCTGATGTTTATGTTGTCTGGGCCTGTGGAGTTGTTGCTTTTGGAGCGTTGTAGTGCTTGTTTGACTTGTTGTTCTGTGATGGTTATGGGCGTGGTGTTGTGTTTTCGTATTTTGCGTTGTAGTTGTCTGTATGTTCTGTTGGTTTTGTGTTGTATTATGTTGGTGAATTGTTTGTTGAATGCTTGTGCTTTCTGTTTGTTGGATATTGCCGTGTGTTGTCCGAACTGTATTGTGGTGTTTTCTGGTGCTTTTTGTTCTTTGTTAGATAGTCTTGTTACTGTGTTCCAGAGTATGTGTTGTTTGTGTCTGTGGTTCCATGCATCCGTTAAGTGTTCTTTCCATAGCTCTTGTTTGTGTTTTTGGATTTGTGTGTCTATTTCTTTGTTTAGGTCTGTGATGCGTGGGTCTTGGTGGTTTTGTTGTCTGATGTCGTTTCTTTGGCTGATGAGTGTTCTGATGTGTTGTGGTAGGAGAAGTGATTTGCTTTTTATTTTTCCGTGGGGTATGTGGTGTTTGTCTGCTGTAAGTATGAGGTTTGTGAGCATGGTGTTGGCTGTGTGGATGTTGTCAGGTATGGTTATGTTCTCCAGTGCTGATTCTATTTCAGAGGTGTATCCTTCCCAGTCTGCTTTCCTGTAATTTGTGTAAGTTTGAAGGTGTTGTTGTAGGCGGAAAGGAGCACGCGTGTTGTGTGTGATTTTGATAGGAAGGTGGTCTGAACTGAGTGCGTGTATTGTGGTCCATGTTGTTCTGTTTGTGATGCCGTTGCTGGCTGTTGTGATGTCCGGTGATGTTGGTTGTTGGTTGATGTTTGTAGGTTTTCTGGTAGGTGTGTTTGCGTTTAGAGTGATTTGTTGGGAGTTCTGTAGTATGTCTGCAATGAGGGTGCCTTTGTGGTCGTCGTAGGGAGAGTGCCATTGTGTTGAGTGAGCGTTGATGTCTGCGGTTAGAATGGTGTTGTTCAGCGAGTTTATGTATTGGAAGTTGTTGGTGATGTCTGTGTCTTCTGTGGCGTGGTCTGGTCGGGTGGTATCTCTGGGGGGTATATACATGTTGCATATGTGTAGTCCTTTGTGGTTGGTTATGTGAATCTTTACGGTTTGAATTTCTGTAGTGTTGGTGTTAATGTTGTTGGGGATGTTCATGGGAGTGAATGTGACTGATTTGTGAATGTATGTGAGCAGTCCTCCTCCTCCCTTGTGTTCTCTGTCTTTCCAAATGCTGGTGTAGTTGGTGAGACGAGGTGTGTTGTGTTGTTTTTCTAGTTTGGTTTCTTGTATGGTGATGATGTCTGCGTGCTGTTGTGAGGCGAGTTCTTCTAGTTCTGTTTTCTTGTTTTGGATGCCGTTGATGTTTATTTGTAGTATGGTCAGTGTGTGTTTGTTGTTTTTGTTGGTGGGTGTTGTTCTTTGTGGGTTGTTCGGGGGTTGTGGTGTTGGGGTGTTTGTTGTTTGCGTGTGTGTTCTGCATGTCCACGTGTTTGTGTATTGGCGGGTGGTGATGCCGGAGCAATGTCTGTGTATCCAGTGTGGGTGTGTTGAGTTGCATCTGAGTGAGGTTTGTCTGCGTGTGATGATTCTATTGCAGCTATTGCAGGTCCAGGTTTGGGGGTGTGTGTCTAGTGTTTATGTTTGTGCAATGTTTGTGTACCCAGTGTGGTGTGTGGTGGTTGCATCTGAAGGATGTCTGTCTTCTTGTAATCTGTTGTGTGCAAATGTCGCATGTCCAGGTAGTTTGTTGTGTGTGTGTTTGTTGCGTGCGTGAGAGTGTCTGTGTGGGCCCCGGATTTGTCTCTATGTCCCAGGCCTGGAGCAAAAGGTCCGCCCGCCACCCTGCCAGGTTCAGGGGGCGGTTAGCCGAAAAAAAAAAAAAAAACGGCCGTAAGGGCACCCCGTTCGGGGTGCAGGGATTGGTTCCTTGATTTGTCCCCCCGTTCGGGGGGAACCCTCCAACTGCGAGTAAGCCAAGGAGTTTGGAGGTACAGCAGGTTAACAGCAGTGTGATCGAGCAGATTAGATAGAGTAGAATTTGAATGGGGCTTCACTGATTTATTTCATACAATTCATATCTAAAACACAGTTGAAAAATATTTGATTGTTAAAATATTTAAATACAAGAACTATATCAAGAAATTAACAAAACATAGTTTTTTTAGTTAGGAGAAAAGTCTAAAAACATATCACAAATGACAAACGTTGTGCCTCTCCTCCTCCTGTTCTTCAATGAAGCTGATCACCCTCCAGCTCCCGTTAGAAACATTGTGCTGCTGAAGGTGTGCCGGCAGAATGGTTGTGATACAGGAGGTGCTGTGTACTCTCCCAGAAACGAGGACCTAGTTTAGTTGTAGATCCAGTAAAACATAGTGCAAATGTGACATTGTTTATAATGCACAGTTACAGTCTTGTGAATATTAAAAAATGTACTTCATGTAATGCAGGAAGCGAATATTTCAAACGAACTAAGGCAGCAAACAGTAAGAGCAAAATCGTGTTCCAAACATTAACTCTTTTTTTAAATGTCAATTAGCTTGTGAGTAATACGACAAAATGTGACTGTCAGACAGAGAATTGTCAGAGCAAACGGCAGATTTTAGAAAGTCCTGCTGAAATAAATCTGCACCCGACTGCGACTGTCAGCGTTGAACTGCCGCCATTGCTGTCAAAGTCAGACACATCTCCAAAATTGTTGGAGCAAATTTTTAAGCAGGCTTCATCTTGATAAATTGACCACGTATTTGACATTTACACCATAACGTTACCGCCTAAAATAATCGTAAAACAAAATTTTGTGTAACAACAAGAGTAATATGTACCCCAAAAGCTTTCAAAGCGTCTGAAAGTTTTCTCCTCCGTTTTTGTTGGGGCTTGGCTCGAAATGCATCATGATTGGCCGCCCGAAGTCCACGTGTCTGTCGGACGTGCTCTCATTGGTCTACAATACCATCACGGATGAATAAATACTCAAAGGGCTTGCCAGGCAAGCCCTTTGAACCCTTTAAATACTCAATGGGCTTGCCTGGCAAGCCCTTTGAGTATTTATTCCATATTGCCCACTAGTTCACTAGTAAGGTCATTTTGACGCTTACTAGTGAACATGTAAGGCCATAAATGTGCCCACTAGTTCACTAGTAAGATCATTTTGAGGCTTACTAGTTGACATGTAAGCCACAAAACGCCCGCTAGTTCACTAGTAAGATAATTTTGAGGCTTCTAGTGAACATGTAAGCCACAGAACGCCCACTAGTTCACTAGTAAGATCATTTTGACGCTTACTAGTGAACATGTAAGCCACAAAACGCTCACTAGTTCACTAGTAAGGTCATTTTGACGCTTACTAGTGAACATGTAAGCCACAAAACGCTCACTGGTTCACTAGTAAGGTAATTTTGACGCTTACTAGTGAACATGTAAGCCACAAAACGCCCACTAGTTCCCTAGTAAGATCATTTTGACGCTTATTTATGAACATGTCAGCCACAAAACGCTCACTCGTTCACTAGTAAGATCATTTTGACGCTTACTAGTGAACATGTAAGCCACAAAACGCCCACTAGTTCACTAGTAAGGTCATTTTGACGCTTACTAGTGAACATGTAAGCCACAAAACGCCCACTAGTTCACTAGTAAGATCATTTTGACGCTTACTAGTGAACATGTAAGGCCATAAATGTGCCCACTAGTTCACTAGTAAGTTCATTTTGAGGCTTACTAGTGAACATGTAAGCCACAAAACGCCCACTAGTTCACTAGTAAGATCATTTTGACGCTTATTTATGAACATGTCAGCCACAAAACGCTCACTCGTTCACTAGTAAGATCATTTTGACGCTTACTAGTGAACATGTAAGCCACAAAACGCCCACTAGTTCACTAGTAAGGTCATTTTGACGCTTACTAGTGAACATGTAAGCCACAAAACGCCCACTAGTTCACTAGTAAGATCATTTTGACGCTTACTAGTGAACATGTAAGCCACAAAACGCCCACTAGTTCCCTAGTAAGATCATTTTGACGCTTATTTATGAACATGTCAGCCACAAAACGCTCACTCGTTCACTAGTAAGATCATTTTGACGCTTACTAGTGAACATGTAAGCCACAAAACGCCCACTAGTTCACTAGTAAGGTCATTTTGACGCTTACTAGTGAACATGTAAGCCACAAAACGCCCACTAGTTCACTAGTAAGATCATTTTGACGCTTACTAGTGAACATGTAAGGCCATAAATGTGCCCATTAGTTCACTAGTAAGTTCATTTTGAGGCTTACTAGTTGACATGTAAGCCACACATCGCCTACTAGTTCACTAGTAAGATCATTTTGAGGCTTACTAGTGAACATGTAAGCCACAAAACGCCCAATAGTTCACTAGTAAGATCATTTTGACGCTTACTAGTGAACATGTAAGCCACAAAACGCTCACTAGTTTACTAGTAAGGTCATTTTGACGCTTACTAGTGAACATGTAAGCCACAAAACGCTCACTAGTTCACTATCCATCCATCCATCCATAATAAGATAATTTTGACGCTTACTACTGAACATTTAAGGCCATAAATGTGCCCACTAGTTCACTGGTAAGATGATTTTGACGCTTACTAGTGAACATGCAAGGCCATAAATGTGCCCACTTGTAGTGCTAGTGACATTACACTGTACTTGCATTAAATGCAAATAAGGATGATTACGAAAACATGTAACGGTATCCTATTGGCTGTACGTTTCAAAATAGTGTCATCCCACCAGTCAGGGCTCATGATTTTGGAAATTCTGTGCCCACTTAGTTTTTTAAAACAACAATGGCGGACAGTGTCCTGAGACGTATTCGGCGAAGGTGCAGGGCAATAGAGAGTGCCTGTCATCAAGGGTCTGCCGGTGAAAGTGAAGCACGCGCGATAAACATTTCAATTGCTAATTTAAGAAGAGTTAGTGACCAGTTTAGCGCTGATACTATTCAAAGTTTGATTCAAAGTCCAATAGATCTCCGATCTGTCATCATTGCGGGACCCACTCCTAATGGTGGACGTGTTTGTTCCCATGTGGCACATCGTTTGCACACAGGTAAAATGGCTACCATTTTTTGTCATTGGTTTTTCGTATGTATTTTTATTCGAACTACACACGGGTTTTACTGACGACTTGCTGTGACTTACCTTCTATCACCCTGTCAAACGTCGTTTTATACCAGTGGTTTTCCTGCAAATCAGTAGACTATTAAGTAACGCGATGGCTGTACACTTTTAAGCAATAACTAGTGATCTTTTAGTTATTCAATTATAAGTTTGAATTATTTTTTTCTTGAGTAAAATGGTTAGAGAAAATAGCTGCTCGTGGTTTTGAAGCTGCATATACTTTTCTGTACATCTGTGTCTATATGCCTGTACTGTATACAGTATATAAAAAACACGTAGTGATTCGTTTGCTTGAATTCCTTAATCCTTTTATTTCCATACATTAGGTAGACGAGGAAGACCAGCACTTGACATTACAAGTGATCAAATTCAACTGCTCCCCACTCAGGGCTTTACAGTGAGAGCCATCACTGAGATGTTGTGTTGTTCCTCTTCATACCTGCATAAAAAAATGAAGTTTTTTCAGATTTCAGCCAGAAATAGATTTACTCCCATTCATGATGTTGACCTGGAAGAGCATGTCAGAAGATTGCACAGCCAATTTCCCAGATCAGGCTCGGAAGCAAGTGTTCTGCTACATACTCTTGTCCCTTCATGTATATATCATTATATTCATTGTGAAAGTGTACTTTCTTTATTGTGTTGTTTTATGAACCTGTTGCAGATGATGAGGGCATACCTGCGTGCTGATGGTATTGTAGTACAAAGAAAAAGAGTTCGAGAAATCCTCAACCGTATTGAGCCAGCTGCTGCAGCCCAGAGATGGAGCCAGACTGTGGCTAGAAGAACATACTATGTGCCATTCCCCAATAGTTTATGGCACATAGATGGGCATATGCGTCTCATTCGGTAATAAGGGATCATCTTATATTTGTACTCGTGGGAGCATTAGAAAGCCATATTGTATGGACAGCACAGATTAAATTGAATTTTATCATTTGTATATCCAAGTTACACAAACTCCAAATTGCCTCCATGTAGTCTTAAGTGCACAGCAATACCTTCTCTACCGAGATGATATTTCAAACAAGATATGAAACTTGATTGTTTTCTTGTATTTAATCATTATTCTTTTCATGTTTGTTTTACAGGTGGGTGTTTGTGACACATGCCGGCATTGATGGGAATTCCAGGCTAATAACGTACCTTCAACTGGAGCACAGACAACACAGCTTTGACAGTGTTGAAATATTTTGTCCAAGCCACCTGCCTGTATGGGTTACCCTCCAGAGTAAGATCCGACCATGGTGGTGAAAACACTGGTTGCTCTTTTAATGAACCTACTGCAGGGACAAGACACCAAAATTATTTCTAGCTCCAGCCAACACCCCCTCACAATTTACTCACACCTCCCATGGCCTGATTATCCACCAACAGGGGCCCTTTTTGGATTATCATTTTGGCATAGGAACTTTCCTTTCCTATCCTAACCGAGTGAGATGAGCCGGTAGCACCTGGAGCAAAGATCGTCTAAATTTTAATAATGCTTAGGAAAGGTTCTGACCATCCTTTACGAAAGGAAAGGAGATATATTATGCAGCAGGAATATTTAAAGGGGGAGTCTTTTTTTATGTTGTTGTTGTTGTTGTTGTCGACCCCACCCGTGCCCCGACATTGGGGGACCGGGCCCTCACTCCGTCTCCCGGATCCCCAGACCCCCCTCCGCCGCCCAGCGGGCGAGCAGGGCCGCCACTCCGCTTGGGTTTCGCCAGAGGTCCTCCGGAGTCAGTGTGGTGGGTATGTTTGTGCAGGTGAACAGGTGTTGTGTGTCGTGCACTTGCGTGCCGCATAGCGCACAGAGTGGTGTTGGGTGTGTGTCCGGTGTAATGTTGTGTAGGTAGGAGTGGAGGGCTGGTGATTTGTTGGTTCGGAGTTGTGCTAGGAGTTGTCTGGTTCTGTGTGGTAGGTCTTGCTCTGATGGGTCTATTTCTGGTGCTGGTGCATGTATTACTTTGTTGTGTTGTCTGGTGTCCAAGTGTGTTTGTACAAAGTGGGTGTGTATGTCTTTCATGTTCTGTTTTATGGTGTCGTTGTTGGTGTCCTGTGGTGCTGTGTCTTTGTTGTGTGTGTAGTTGTTGTTGTGGAAGATTGTTTGTTTCTTTTGTCTGGGTGGTGGTGGTTGTTGAGTGAGTGGGTGTAGTGGGTGGGTTGGGTGTTGGGCTTTTTGTCTGATTTGCGATGCGTGTAGTTTTAGATGGGTGTTCAGTGGGAGAGTTTTTGTTTCCTCATGCAAGTGTTGTATGTTTGTGTCTTGTGTGCATCCTGTTGCTATTCTGAGTGCGGTGTTCTGTGTGGTCTGGAGTTTTGTCTTGTTTGTGTCCGATAGTGTTGGTGACCATATAGTGTTTGCGTATTCGAGGCGTGTGAGTGTGGTTGCTTTGTATGTGGTGAGTATAGTTTCTTTGGATTTTCCCCAGTGAGTGGTTGTTAAGGCTTTAAGTATTTTGTTTGATTGCTTGGCGCGGGTTAGAGTGTGTTGTGTGTGTTTTGAGAAGGTGAGTTTGGGGTCCCATGTTAATCCCAGTATTTTGGGTTCGCGGACTGTGGGTAGGGTGGTGTTATCTATTTGTAAAGTGAGCCTGTTGCTGTATTCTGCCGGATCCGGTGTGAACAGAGTGGTGGTGGTTTTGTCTGCGTTGAGTGTGAGTTGGTTCTGTTTTGTCCAGTTGTATATGTCGTGGAGATATTTTTGTACTTGTTGTTGTGCCTGTTGTGGTTTGACATGTGTGGATAGAATGGTGATGTCATCTGCATATGTAACTGTGTGTACATTTGGAGGTGGTTGTGGTAAGTCTGCCATGTATATGTTGAATAGTGTTGGTAAAAGTACTCCCCCCTGTGGTACCCCCGTTTTCGTGTTTCTATGTTCTGATGTTTCCCCCCGGTATTGAGTGTATTGTCTGCGTCCCCTTATGTAGTTGAAGATGTATTTGATGATGATGTTTGGGGTGTTAGTGTTGTTGAGTTTGTTTGTGAGTGTGTGTAGGTTTACCGTGTCAAAGGCTTTGGACATGTCTAGGGCTATGGCAACTGTTCGTTGTGGTGGTTTTTGTTGATTGAAACCTGTGGCTATGATGTTGTGTATGTGGTGTAGTGCTGTGGTTGTGGAGTGTTGTTTTCGGAAGCCGTGTTGGTGAGAGGGTAGTTGAGTGTTGTTGGTAATGAAGGGTAGTATTACCTTTTCCATTGTTTTGGCTATTGGGCTGAGTAGTGCTATTGGTCTGTAAGATGGGCCGAGTGCGTGGTTTTTGTTGGGTTTTGGTATTGGGATTATTTTTGCAGTCTTCCATATTGCGGGGATGGTGTTGGTGTTGAGTGATGTGTTGTAAGTGTGTGTGAGTAGTGTTATTGCTTTGGGGCCTAGGTGTTTCAGATGTCTGATGTTTATGTTGTCTGGGCCTGTGGAGTTGTTGCTTTTGGAGCGTTGTAGTGCTTGTTTGACTTGTTGTTCTGTGATGGTTATGGGCGTGGTGTTGAGTTTTCGTATTTTGCGTTGTAGTTGTCTGTATGTTCTGTTGGTTTTGTGTTGTATTATGTTGGTGAATTGTTTGTTGAATGCTCGTGCTTTCTGTTTGTTGGATATTGCCGTGTGTTGTCCGAACTGTATTGTGGTGTTTTCTGGTGCTTTTTGTTCTTTGTTTGATAGTCTTGTTACTGTGTTCCAGAGTATGTATTGTTTGTGTCTGTGGTTCCATGCATCCGTTAAGTGTTCTTTCCATAGCTCTTGTTTGTGTTTTTGGATTTGTGTGTCTATTTCTTTGTTTAGGTCTGTGATGCGTGGGTCTTGGTGGTTTTGTTGTCTGATGTCGTTTCTTTGGCTGATGAGTGTTCTGATGTGTTGTGGTAGGAGAAGTGATTTGCTTTTTATTTTTCCGTGGGGTATGTGGTGTTTGTCTGCTGTAAGTATGAGGTTTGTGAGCATGGTGTTGGCTGTGTGGATGTTGTCAGGTATGGTTATGTTCTCCAGTGCTGATTCTATTTCAGAGGTGTATCCTTCCCAGTCTGCTTTCCTGTAATTTGTGTAAGTTTGAAGGTGTTGTTGTAGGCGGAAAGGAGCACGCGTGTTGTGTGTGATTTTGATAGGAAGGTGGTCTGAACTGAGTGCGTGTATTGTGGTCCATGTTGTTCTGTTTGTGATGCTGTTGCTGGCTGTTGTGATGTCCGGTGATGTTGGTTGTTGGTTGATGTTTGTAGGTTTTCTGGTGGGTGTGTTTGCGTTTAGAGTGATTTGTTGGGAGTTTTGTAGTATGTCTGCAATGTGGGTGCCTCTGTGGTCGTCGTAGGGAGAGTGCCATTGTGTTGAGTGAGCGTTGATGTCTGCGGTTAGAATGGTGTTGTTCAGCGAGTTTATGTATTGGAAGGTGTTGGTGATGTCTGTGTCTTCTGTGGCGTGGTCTGGTCGGGTGGTATCTCTGGGGGGTATATACATGTTGCATATGTGTAGTCTTTTGTGGTTGGTTATGTGAATCTTTACGGTTTGAATTTCTGTAGTGTTGGTGTTAATGTTGTTGGGGATGTTCATGGGAGTGAATGTGTATCTACTGTATATCTATAAAAAAAATCCTCGTCTCACCCCTCAGGTGGTGTCCATCCCTCATTCAGCTGGGGTCCTCTACCAGAGGCCAGGAAGCTTGAGGGTTCTGCGCAGTATCCTTGCCGTTCCCAGCACTGCACATTTCTGGACTGAGATGTCCGATGTTGTTCCCGGGATCTGTTGCAACCACTCATCATCTAGTTTGGGGGTCACTGCCCCGAGTGCTCCGACCACCACAGGCACGACTGTCCCCTTTACCTTCCAGGCTCTCTCCAGCTCCTCTCTGAGCCCTTGGGATTTCTCGAGTTTCTCGTGTTCCTTCTTTCTGATGTTTCCAGCACTTGGGACCGCTACATCCACTACAACGGCTTTCCTCTGCCCTTTATCTATCATCAGGATATCTGGTTGGTTCGCCATTACCATCTTGTCAGTCTGGATCTGGAAGTCCCATAGGATCTTCGCTCTGTCATTCTCCACCACCTTCGGAGGTGTTTCCCATTTTGACCTTGGGGTGTCCAGTCCATACTCCGCACAGATGTTTCGGTAGACTATGCCAGCCACCTGGTTATGGCGTTCCATATAGGCTTTCCCTGCCAGCACCTTACACCCTGCAGTTATGTGTTAGATCGTCTCAGGTGCCTCTTTGCACAACCTACACCTTGGGTCTTGGCTGGTGTGGTATATCTAGGCCTCGATGGCTCTGGTGCTCAGGGCCTGCTCCTGAGCAGCCAGGATGAGTGCCTCTGTGCTGTCCTTCAGGCCAGCCCTCTCTAGAACTCTGATCGGACTTCTTGAGATTGGCCACGGCAGTTATTGTCCGGTGGTACATCCCGTGTAGGGGCTTGTCCTCCCATGATGGTCCCTCTTCCAGCACCTCATCTTCTGTTCCCCATTGTCTGAGACATTCTCTGAGTACATCATCCGTTGGTGCCTTCTCCTTGATGTATTTGTGGAGCTTGGATGTTTCATCCTGGACAGTGGCTCTCACACTCACTAGTCCCCGGCCTCCTTCCTTTCGGCTTGTGTACAGTCTCAGGGTGCTGGATTTGGTATGGAACCCTCCATGCATGGTAACGAGCTTTCGGGTCTTAACATCCGTGGTCTGAATCTCTTCCTTTGGCCACCTTATTTTTCCTGCAGGGTATCTGATCACTGGAAAGGGCATAGCTGTTTATTGCCCGGGTCTTATTCTTGCCATTGAGCTGGCTTCTTAGGACTTGCCTCACTCGCTGGAGGTATTTGGCCGTAGCCGCTTTCCTTGTTGCCAGTTTGAGGTTGCCATTGGCTTGTGGTATACCGAGGTACTTGTAGCTGTCCTCAATGTCTGCTATTGTTCCTTCAGGGAGTGAGACCCCTTCAGTGCGGACTACCCTTCCTCTCTTAGTCACCATCCGACTACATTTCTCCAGCACGAATGACATCCCGATGTCGCTGCTGTAGATCTTGATTGTGTGGATCAGGGAGTCTATGTCCCTTTCGCTCTTAGCAAACAGCTACATGTCATCCTTGTAGAGGAGGTGACTGATCGTAGCTCCATTTCTGAGGCGGTATCCATGGCCTGTCTTGGTGATTACTTGGCTTAGGGGGTTCAGTCCTATGCAGGACAGCAGTGGGGAGAGTGCATCACCTTGGTATATGCCACATTTGATGGACACTTGGGTAAGTGGCTTGCCATTGGCTTCAAGTGTGGTTTTCCACATCCTCATCAAGTTCGCAACGAAGGCTCTTAGGGTCCTGTTCACCTTATACACATCCAAGCATTCAGTGATCCATGTATGTGGCATCGAGTCATAGGCTTTCTTTTAATCAATCCAGGCTGTGCACAGGTTGGTACATCGGGACCTGCAGTCTTGTGCGACTGTTCTGTCAACCAGGAGCTGATGTTTGGCTCCCCTGGTATCTCTACCAATGCCCTTCCGTGCTTCGCTCATGTATTGATCCATGTGTGCACTTATCTTAGCCGCAACATGAGCTTCCAAAATTGTGGAGGGACAGGTTATTGGCCGATAGTTGGATGCGACTGCACCCTTTGAGGGATCTTTCATGATAAGGATCGTTCGCCCTTCGGTTAGCCATCCTGGGTGAGTCCCATCCCTAGGCAGCTGGTTCATTTGTGCTGCTGGGCGCTCATGGAGTGCTGTGAGTCTCTTTAGCCAGTAAGTGTGGACCATGTCCGGGCCTGGTGCTGTCCAGTTCTTCATATTTGAGACTATTTCCTTTATGTCTGCCACTGTTATGGTAATTGGGTTCTGTTCAGGGAGGTGTCTGTGCTCCTCTCTTTGGGTGACCAGCCATTGTGCACTGCTGTTATGTGCAACCTCCTTCTCCCATCTGCCTCTCCAGTACCTTTCAGTTTCCAGTCTTGGTGGATCAGCTCTGTTGTTAGGACCCTGCCACTGAGCGTACACTTTCGCAGGTTGTGTTGCAAACAGCCTGTTTATTCGTCTGGCCTCATTCTCTTTCGTGTACCGCTTTAGGCGGCTGGACAAGGCTTGGAGCCTTTGTTTCGAGTGCTTCATATATGGTCATCTGGATGTACCTCTCAGGATCGGCCTTTTCATCACACCTCTCTGGACCTCAGTCAATTGACTCACATCTTTCCGAGCCGCCTTGATCTTAGCCTCCAACCGTCTTTTCCATGGTCGGTAATGTATCTCATGGCTTCCATGGTTGCTCTTATAGCCAAGCATCTCAAGGATCACTGATGCTGAAGCGTATATCAGTTCATTTCCGTGATCGTTACGGTAAGGATCGCCCTCAGTGCTGAATTCACACTTTCCAAGAGACTTTCAGGTGGTACTTCACATAGCCGTTGTAATCGGATTCTAGGTTTCCCAGCTTTCATTCTTGCCATGATCTTAGCTTTCAGGTCAGTTGCTGCCTCGCTCAGCATTTCATTCATTGGGGCTGGCCTCCCAATCTCATCATCTGCATTCACTCTGGTATGAACTCCTCCTCTGATCTGGCAGCCTGGGGCCCCTCACCATGGAACCTGCGTTGTACCTCATCAATCTCAAGTTGTGACAGCAGTTGCCGTTTGTGGATGTTGGAACACTGAGTTACGAGTTGTTTCGTGGCCACCCGTGACTGTGGGTTTCGAAGTAACCATTTAGCCCACATTCTCTCCATGTAACCTCTCTGACTAGGCTTGCTTGAGTAGTAGCATTCCAACAGAGCCATGTTATTGCATCTTGCCCATCTCTGCTCCATTTTTCATCAAGGTGCTCTGGTTCCCCAGCACCTGACGCAGACCTTGTTTGGCCGGGCGACGTCTGAGCTGGCATGTCATTCATTTTATTGTCTCTCATCATTGTATGAGGTACGCATTAGCGTGAAGGCTCTTGCCCAAGGACCCACACTGGATGGTGTTATGTGCTCATTTTTTGCCCCAAGTGGGGAGCGGAGGGACGGGCGCTGGGGGGGGGGACCATCGTGGTGGGGCGGGCCCCTACGCGGGATGTGCCACCGGACCGTGGCTGAGGTGGCTGATCTCAAGAAGTCCTATCGGTGGCTGGAGGGGACTGGCCTGGGGGACAGCGCAGGGGCGCTCATCATGGCTGCTCAGGAGCGGGCCTTGGGCGCCGGAGCCGTCGAGGCCCGGATGTGCCGCGCCGGACAGGACCCGGGGTGTGGGTTGTGCGGGGAGGCGCCTGGGACGATCCGGCACGTGGCTGCGGGGTGTGGGATGCTGGCAGGGGGGGCCTGCGTGGAGCGCCATGGCCAGGTGGCTGGCGTGGTCTGCCGAGGCATCTGTGCGGAGTGTGGACTGGGGGCCCCGGGGTCGGAGTGGGGGGCACCTCCGAGGGTGGTGGAGGGTGGCGGAGCGGGGATCCTGTGGGACTTCCGGATCCAGACTGGCGGGATGGTGGTGGCGAGCCAGCCAGATGTCGTGGTCGTGGATGGGGGGCGGAGGAGGGCCGTTGTGGTGGATGTGGCGGTCCCAGGTGGTGGAGGCATCGGGAGGGGGGAGCATGGGGGGCTCGGGGGGTACCAGGGGCTCGGGGAGGGGCTGGGGAGGGCCTGGGGGGTGGGGGTGGCGGTCGTGCCTGTGGTGGTCGGGGCGCTCGGGGCAGTGACCCCCGGACTGGATGGGTGGTTGCGACAGATCCCGGGACCAGCGTCGGACATCTCGGTCCGGAGGTGTGCGGTGCTTGGAGAGGCGGGGGTACTGCGCGGGGCCCTCGGGCTTCCTGGCCTCTGGTGGAGGACCCGAGCTGAATGAGGGACGGACACCACCCGAGGACACCTCCTATTGGCTCCATGATAAGAGCTCCACCCAGCAAAGAATTAACACTTTAAAACCTGATTCTGAGCTTTCACAATTATTTACCGCCATTTGCGTAATATCTACAGTATACAGAAGGAATCAAGCAATTTTTACCAATGTATCTGTAGGTGATGTTTATTTATTATGTACACAGAGATAAAGAGTAATGGCACAGCTCTGCAGTATCTTTCCACTTTTATATATGTATGCTATACTAAATAAAATGAATAGGGCACCATATAATGCAACAGTTATGCAACTCCCTAAATAATGATGTGAATTTTCAGTTGTTGCTAAATCAGTTAGGATGTTATAATTTGTGGTGTAGATGCGAATTTAGGAGAGCAGGACAATATATTGCATTGCAATTGGAGCAGCAGCTTGGTTGATGATGTCCCCAAACCGGCTCATCTATTATATTTGTCGTGCAATACAATGAAAATGAGCACAATTGCAAAACATAGGCTTCTTATATTTTAAAATAAAATAATCACATGTTTACCGTTCTGGGGTTTCTACAATCATGAATGGAGGCATTATTTACAGCAGGTTGATGTTGTTGTTGTTGTTGTCGACCCCACCCGTGCCCCGACATTGGGGGACCGGGCCCTCACTCCGTCTCCCGGATCCCCAGACCCCTCTCCGCCGCCCAGCGGGCGAGCAGGGCCGCCACTCCGCTTGGGTTTCGCCAGAGGTCCTCCGGAGTCAGTGTGGTGGGTATGTTTGTGCAGGTGAACAGGTGTTGTGTGTCGTGCACTTGCGTGCCGCATAGCGCACAGAGTGGTGTTGGGTGTGTGTCCGGTGTAATGTTGTGTAGGTAGGAGTGGAGGGCTGGTGATTTGTTGGTTCGGAGTTGTGCTAGGAGTTGTCTGGTTCTGTGTGGTAGGTCTTGCTCTGATGGGTCTATTTCTGGTGCTGGTGCATGTATTACTTTGTTGTGTTGTCTGGTGTCCAAGTGTGTTTGTACAAAGTGGGTGTGTATGTCTTTCATGTTCTGTTTTATGGTGTCGTTGTTGGTGTCCTGTGGTGCTGTGTCTTTGTTGTGTGTGTAGTTGTTGTTGTGGAAGATTGTTTGTTTCTTTTGTCTGGGTGGTGGTGGTTGTTGAGTGGGTGGGTTGGGTGTTGGGCTTTTTGTCTGATTTGCGATGCGTGTAGTTTTAGATGGGTGTTCAGTGGGAGAGTTTTTGTTTCCTCATGCAAGTGTTGTATGTTTGTGTCTTGTGTGCATCCTGTTGCTATTCTGAGTGCGGTGTTCTGTGTGGTCTGGAGTTTTGTCTTGTTTGTGTCCGATAGTGTTGGTGACCATATAGTGTTTGCGTATTCGAGGCGTGTGAGTGTGGTTGCTTTGTATGTGGTGAGTATAGTTTCTTTGGATTTTCCCCAGTGAGTGGTTGTTAAGGCTTTAAGTATTTTGTTTGATTGCTTGGCGCGGGTTAGAGTGTGTTGTGTGTGTTTTGAGAAGGTGAGTTTGGGGTCCCATGTTAATCCCAGTATTTTGCGTTCGCGGACTGTGGGTAGGGTGGTGTTATCTATTTGTAAAGTGAGTCTGTTGCTGTATTCTGCCGGATCCGGTGTGAACAGAGTGGTGGTGGTTTTGTCTGCGTTGAGTGTGAGTTGGTTCTGTTTTGTCCAGTTGTATATGTCGTGGAGATATTTTTGTACTTGTTGTTGTGCCTGTTGTGGTTTGACATGTGTGGATAGAATGGTGATGTCGTCTGCATATGTAACTGTGTGTACATTTGGAGGTGGTTGTGGTAAGTCTGCCATGTATATGTTGAATAGTGTTGGTGAAAGTACTCCCCCCTGTGCTACCCCCGTTTTCGTGTTTCTATGTTCTGATGTTTCCCCCCGGTATTGAGTGTATTGTCTGCGTCCCCTTATGTAGTTGAAGATGTATTTGATGATGATGTTTGGGGTGTTAGTGTTGTTGAGTTTGTTTGTGAGTGTGTGTAGGTTTACCGTGTCAAAGGCTTTGGACATGTCTAGGGCTATGGCAACTGTTCGTTGTGGTGGTTTTTGTTGATTGAAACCTGTGGCTATGATGTTGTGTATGTGGTGTAGTGCTGTGGTTGTGGAGTGTTGTTTTCGGAAGCCGTGTTGGTGAGAGGGTAGTTGAGTGTTGTTGGTAATGAAGGGTAGTATTACCTTTTCCATTGTTTTGGCTATTGGGCTGAGTAGTGCTATTGGTCTGTAAGATGGGCCGAGTGCGTGGTTTTTGTTAGGTTTTGGTATTGGGATTATTTTTGCAGTCGTCCATATTCCGGGGATGGTGTTGGTGTTGAGTGATGTGTTGTAAGTGTGTGTGAGTAGTGTTATTGCTTTGGGGCCTAGGTGTTTCAGATGTCTGATGTTTATGTTGTCTGGGCCTGTGGAGTTGTTGCTTTTGGAGCGTTGTAGTGCTTGTTTGACTTGTTGTTCTGTGATGGTTATGGGTGTGGTGTTGAGTTTTCGTATTTTGCGTTGTAGTTGTCTGTATGTTCTGTTGGTTTTGTGTTGTATTATGTTGGTGAATTGTTTGTTGAATGCTCGTGCTTTCTGTTTGTTGGATATTGCCGTGTGTTGTCCGAACTGTATTGTGGTGTTTTCTGGTGCTTTTTGTTCTTTGTTAGATAGTCTTGTTACTGTGTTCCAGAGTATGTATTGTTTGTGTCTGTGGTTCCATGCATCCGTTAAGTGTTCTTTCCATAGCTCTTGTTTGTGTTTTTGGATTTGTGTGTCTATTTCTTTGTTTAGGTCTGTGATGCATGGGTCTTGGTGGTTTTGTTGTCTGATGTCGTTTCTTTGGCTGATGAGTGTTCTGATGTGTTGTGGTAGGAGAAGTGATTTGCTTTTTATTTTTCCGTGGGGTATGTGGTGTTTGTCTGCTGTAAGTATGAGGTTTGTGAGCATGGTGTTGGCTGTGTGGATGTTGTCAGGTATGGTTATGTTCTCCAGTGCTGATTCTATTTCAGAGGTGTATCCTTCCCAGTCTGCTTTCCTGTAATTTGTGTAAGTTTGAAGGTGTTGTTGTAGGCGGAAAGGAGCACGCGTGTTGTGTGTGATTTTGATAGGAAGGTGGTCTGAACTGAGTGCGTGTATTGTGGTCCATGTTGTTCTGTTTGTGATGCTGTTGCTGGCTGTTGTGATGTCCGGTGATGTTGGTTGTTGGTTGATGTTTGTAGGTTTTCTGGTAGGTGTGTTTGCGTTTAGAGTGATTTGTTGGGAGTTCTGTAGTATGTCTGCAATGAGGGTGCCTCTGTGGTCGTCGTAGGGAGAGTGCCATTGTGTTGAGTGAGCGTTGATGTCTGCGGTTAGAATGGTGTTGTTCAGCGAGTTTATGTATTGGAAGGTGTTGTTGATGTCTGTGTCTTCTGTGGCGTGGTCTGGTCGGGTGGTATCTCTGGGGGGTATATACATGTTGCATATGTGTAGTCTTTTGTGGTTGGTTATGTGAATCTTTACGGTTTGAATTTCTGTAGTGTTGGTGTTAATGTTGTTGGGGATGTTCATGGGAGTGAATGTGACTGATTTGTGAATGTATGTGAGCAGTCCTCCTCCTCCCTTGTGTTCTCTGTCTTTCCTAATGCTGGTGTAGTTGGTGAGACGAGGTGTGTTGTGTTGTTTTTCTAGTTTGGTTTCTTGTATGGTGATGATGTCTGCGTGCTGTTGTGAGGCGAGTTCTTCTAGTTCTGTTTTCTTGTTTTGGATGCCGTTGATGTTTATTTGTAGTATGGTCAGTGTGTGTTTGTTGTTTTTGTTGGTGGGTGTTGTTCTTTGTGGGTTGTTCGGGGGTTGTGGTGTTGGGGTGTTTGTTGTTTGCGTGTGTGTTCTGCATGTCCACGTGTTTGTGTATTGGCGGGTGGTGATGCCGGAGCAATGTCTGTGTATCCAGTGTGGGTGTGTTGAGTTGCATCTGAGTGAGGTTTGTCTGCGTGTGATGATTCTATTGCAGCTATTGCAGGTCCAGGTTTGGGGGGGTGTGTCTAGTGTTTATGTTTGTGCAATGTTTGTGTACCCAGTGTGGTGTGTGGTGGTTGCATCTGAAGGATGTCTGTCTTCTTGTAATCTGTTGTGTGCAAATGTCGCATGTCCAGGTAGTTTGTTGTGTGTGTGTTTGTTGCGTGCGTGAGAGTGTCTGTGTGGGCCCCGGATTTGTCTCTATGTCCCAGGCCTGGAGCAAAAGATCCGCCCGCCACCCTGCCAGGTTCAGGGGGCGGTTAGCCGAAAAAAAAAAAAACGGCCGTAAGGGCACCCCGTTCGGGGTGCAGGGATTGGTTCCTTGATTTGTCCCCCCGTTCGGGGGGAACCCTCCAACTGCGAGTAAGCCAAGGAGTTTGGAGGTACAGCAGGTTGACAGCAGTGTGATCGAGCAGATTAGATAGAGTAGAATTTGAATGGGGCTTCACTGATTTATTTCATACAATTCATATCTAAAACACAGTTGAAAAATATTTGATTGTTAAAATATTTAAATACAAGAACTATATCAAGAAATTAACAAAACATAGTTTTTTTAGTTAGGAGAAAAGTCTAAAAACATATCACAAATGACAAACGTTGTTCCTCTCCTCCTCCTGTTCTTCAATGAAGCTGATCACCCTCCAGCTCCCGTTAGAAACATTGTGCTGCTGAAGGTGTGCCGGCAGAATGGTTGTGATACAGGAGGTGCTGTGGACTCTCCCAGAAACGAGGACCTAGTTTAGTTGTAGATCCAGTAAAACAGTGCAAATGTGACATTATTTATAATGCACAGTTACAGTCTTGTGAATATTAAAAAATGTACTTCATGTAATGCAGGAAGCGAATATTTCAAACGAACTAAGGCAGCAAACAGTAAGAGCAAAATCGTGTTCCAAACATTAACTCTTTTTTAAAATGTCAATTAGCTTGTGAGTAATAAGACAAAATGTGACTGTCAGACAGAGAACTGTCAGAGCAAACGGCAGATTTTAGAAAGTCCTGCCGAAATAAATCTGCACCCGACTGAGACTGTCAGCGTTGAACTGCCGCCATTGCTGTCAAAGTCAGACACATCTCCAAAATTGTTGGAGCAAATTTTTAAGCAGGCTTCATCTTGATAAATTGACCACGTATTTGACATTTACACCATAACGTTACCGCCTAAAATAATCGTAAAACAAAATTTTGTTTAACAACAAGAGTAATATGTACCCCAAAAGCTTTCAAAGCGTCTGAAAGTTTTCTCCTCCGTTTTTGTTGGGGCTTGGCTCGAAATGCATCATGATTGGCCGCCCGAAGTCCACGTGTCTGTCGGACGTGCTCTCATTGGTCTACAATACCATCACGGATGAATAAATACTCAAAGGGCTTGCCAGGCAAGCCCTTTGAACCCTTTAAATACTCAATGGGCTTGCCTGGCAAGCCCTTTGAGTATTTATTCCATATTGCCCACTAGTTCACTAGTAAGGTCATTTTGACGCTTACTAGTGAACATGTAAGGCCATAAATGTGCCCACTAGTTCACTAGTAAGATCATTTTGAGGCTTACTAGTTGACATGTAAGCCACAAAACGCCCGCTAGTTCACTAGTAAGATAATTTTGAGGCTTCTAGTGAACATGTAAGCCACAGAACGCCCACTAGTTCACTAGTAAGATCATTTTGACGCTTACTAGTGAACATGTAAGCCACAAAACGCTCACTAGTTCACTAGTAAGGTCATTTTGACGCTTACTAGTGAACATGTAAGCCACAAAACGCTCACTGGTTCACTAGTAAGGTAATTTTGACGCTTACTAGTGAACATGTAAGCCACAAAACGCCCACTAGTTCCCTAGTAAGATCATTTTGACGCTTATTTATGAACATGTCAGCCACAAAACGCTCACTCGTTCACTAGTAAGATCATTTTGACGCTTACTAGTGAACATGTAAGCCACAAAACGCCCACTAGTTCACTAGTAAGGTCATTTTGACGCTTACTAGTGAACATGTAAGCCACAAAACGCCCACTAGTTCACTAGTAAGATCATTTTGACGCTTACTAGTGAACATGTAAGGCCATAAATGTGCCCACTAGTTCACTAGTAAGTTCATTTTGAGGCTTACTAGTTGACATGTAAGCCACACATCGCCTACTAGTTCACTAGTAAGATCATTTTGAGGCTTACTAGTGAACATGTAAGCCACAAAACGCCCAATAGTTCACTAGTAAGATCATTTTGACGCTTACTAGTGAACATGTAAGCCACAAAACGCTCACTAGTTTACTAGTAAGGTCATTTTGACGCTTACTAGTGAACATGTAAGCCACAAAACGCTCACTAGTTCACTATCCATCCATCCATCCATAATAAGATAATTTTGACGCTTACTACTGAACATTTAAGGCCATAAATGTGCCCACTAGTTCACGATTTTGACGCTTACTAGTGAACATGCAAGGCCATAAATGTGCCCACTTGTAGTGCTAGTGACATTACACTGTACTTGCATTAAATGCAAATAAGGATGATTACGAAAACATGTAACGGTATCCTATTGGCTGTACGTTTCAAAATAGTGTCATCCCACCAGTCAGGGCTCATGATTTTGGAAATTCTGTGCCCACTTAGTTTTTTAAAACAACAATGGCGGACAGTGTCCTGAGACGTATTCGGCGAAGGTGCAGGGCAATAGAGAGTGCCTGTCATCAAGGGTCTGCCGGTGAAAGTGAAGCACGCGCGATAAACATTTCAATTGCTAATTTAAGAAGAGTTAGTGACCAGTTTAGCGCTGATACTATTCAAAGTTTGATTCAAAGTCCAATAGATCTCCGATCTGTCATCATTGCGGGACCCACTCCTAATGGTGGACGTGTTTGTTCCCATGTGGCACATCGTTTGCACACAGGTAAAATGGCTACCATTTTTTGTCATTGGTTTTTCGTATGTATTTTTATTCGAACTACACACGGGTTTTACTGACGACTTGCTGTGACTTACCTTCTATCACCCTGTCAAACGTCGTTTTATACCAGTGGTTTTCCTGCAAATCAGTAGACTATTAAGTAACGCGATGGCTGTACACTTTTAAGCAATAACTAGTGATCTTTTAGTTATTCAATTATAAGTTTGAATTATTTTTTTCTTGAGTAAAATGGTTAGAGAAAATAGCTGCTCGTGGTTTTGAAGCTGCATATACTTTTCTGTACATCTGTGTCTATATGCCTGTACTGTATACAGTATATAAAAAACACGTAGTGATTCGTTTGCTTGAATTCCTTAATCCTTTTATTTCCATACTTTAGGTAGACAAGGAAGACCAGCACTTGACATTACAAGTGATCAAATTCAACTGCTCCCCACTCAGGGCTTTACAGTGAGAGCCATCACTGAGATGTTGTGTTGTTCCTCTTCATACCTGCATAAAAAAATGAAGTTTTTTCAGATTTCAGCCAGAAATAGATTTACTCCCATTCATGATGTTGACCTGGAAGAGCATGTCAGAAGATTGCACAGCCAATTTCCCAGATCAGGCTCGGAAGCAAGTGTTCTGCTACATACTCTTGTCCCTTCATGTATATATCATTATATTCATTGTGAAAGTGTACTTTCTTTATTGTGTTGTTTTATGAACCTGTTGCAGATGATGAGGGCATACCTGCGTGCTGATGGTATTGTAGTACAAAGAAAAAGAGTTCGAGAAATCCTCAACCGTATTGAGCCAGCTGCTGCAGCCCAGAGATGGAGCCAGACTGTGGCTAGAAGAACATACTATGTGCCATTCCCCAATAGTTTATGGCACATAGATGGGCATATGCGTCTCATTCGGTAATAAGGGATCATCTTATATTTGTACTCGTGGGAGCATTAGAAAGCCATATTGTATGGACAGCACAGATTAAATTGAATTTTATCATTTGTATATCCAAGTTACACAAACTCCAAATTGCCTCCATGTAGTCTTAAGTGCACAGCAATACCTTCTCTACCGAGATGATATTTCAAACAAGATATGAAACTTGATTGTTTTCTTGTATTTAATCATTATTCTTTTCATGTTTGTTTTACAGGTGGGTGTTTGTGACACATGCCGGCATTGATGGGAATTCCAGGCTAATAACGTACCTTCAACTGGAGCACAGACAACACAGCTTTGACAGTGTTGAAATATTTTGTCCAAGCCACCTGCCTGTATGGGTTACCCTCCAGAGTAAGATCCGACCATGGTGGTGAAAACACTGGTTGCTCTTTTAATGAACCTACTGCAGGGACAAGACACCAAAATTATTTCTAGCTCCAGCCAACACCCCCTCACAATTTACTCACACCTCCCATGGCCTGATTATCCACCAACAGGGGCCCTTTTTGGATTATCATTTTGGCATAGGAACTTTCCTTTCCTATCCTAACCGAGTGAGATGAGCCGGTAGCACCTGGAGCAAAGATCGTCTAAATTTTAATAATGCTTAGGAAAGGTTCTGACCATCCTTTACGAAAGGAAAGGAGATATATTATGCAGCAGGAATATTTAAAGGGGAAGTCTTTTTTTATGTTGTTGTTGTTGTTGTTGTTGTCGACCCCACCCGTGCCCCGACATTGGGGGACCGGGCCCTCACTCCGTCTCCCGGATCCCCAGACCCCCCTCCTCCGCCCAGCGGGCGAGCAGGGCCGCCACTCCGCTTGGGTTTCGCCAGAGGTCCTCCGGAGTCAGTGTGGTGGGTATGTTTGTGCAGGTGAACAGGTGTTGTGTGTCGTGCACTTGCGTGCCGCATAGCGCACAGAGTGGTGTTGGGTGTGTGTCCGGTGTAATGTTGTGTAGGTAGGAGTGGAGGGCTGGTGATTTGTTGGTTCGGAGTTGTGCTAGGAGTTGTCTGGTTCTGTGTGGTAGGTCTTGCTCTGATGGGTCTATTTCTGGTGCTGGTGCATGTATTACTTTGTTGTGTTGTCTGGTGTCCAAGTGTGTTTGTACAAAGTGGGTGTGTATGTCTTTCATGTTCTGTTTTATGGTGTCGTTGTTGGTGTCCTGTGGTGCTGTGTCTTTGTTGTGTGTGTAGTGTTTGTTGTGGAAGATTGTTTGTTTCTTTTGTCTGGGTGGTGGTGGTTGTTGAGTGAGTGGGTGTAGTGGGTGGGTTGGGTGTTGGGCTTTTTGTCTGATTTGCGATGCGTGTAGTTTTAGATGGATGTTCAGTGGGAGAGTTTTTGTTTCCTCATGCAAGTGTTGTATGTTTGTGTCTTGTGTGCATCCTGTTGCTATTCTGAGTGCTGTGTTCTGTGTGGTCTGGAGTTTTGTCTTGTTTGTGTCCGATAGTGTTGGTGACCATATAGTGTTTGCGTATTCGAGGCGTGTGAGTGTGGTTGCTTTGTATGTGGTGAGTATAGTTTCTTTGGATTTTCCCCAGTGAGTGGTTGTTAAGGCTTTAAGTATTTTGTTTGATTGCTTGGCGCGGGTTAGAGTGTGTTGTGTGTGTTTTGAGAAGGTGAGTTTGGGGTCCCATGTTAATCCCAGTATTTTGGGTTCGCGGACTGTGGGTAGGGTGGTGTTATCTATTTGTAAAGTGAGCCTGTTGCTGTATTCTGCCGGATCCGGTGTGAACAGAGTGGTGGTGGTTTTGTCTGCGTTGAGTGTGAGTTGGTTCTGTTTTGTCCAGTTGTATATGTCGTGGAGATATTTTTGTACTTGTTGTTGTGCCTGTTGTGGTTTGACATGTGTGGATAGAATGGTGATGTCGTCTGCATATGTAACTGTGTGTACATTTGGAGGTGGTTGTGGTAAGTCTGCCATGTATATGTTGAATAGTGTTGGTGAAAGTACTCCCCCCTGTGGTACCCCCGTTTTCGTGTTTCTATGTTCTGATGTTTCCCCCCGGTATTGAGTGTATTGTCTGCGTCCCCTTATGTAGTTGAAGATGTATTTGATGATGATGTTTGGGGTGTTAGTGTTGTTGAGTTTGTTTGTGAGTGTGTGTAGGTTTACCGTGTCAAAGGCTTTGGACATGTCTAGGGCTATGGCAACTGTTCGTTGTGGTGGTTTTTGTTGATTGAAACCTGTGGCTATGATGTTGTGTATGTGGTGTAGTGCTGTGGTTGTGGAGTGTTGTTTTCGGAAGCCGTGTTGGTGAGAGGGTAGTTGAGTGTTGTTGGTAATGAAGGGTAGTATTACCTTTTCCATTGTTTTGGCTATTGGGCTGAGTAGTGCTATTGGTCTGTAAGATGGGCCGAGTGCGTGGTTTTTGTTGGGTTTTGGTATTGGGATTATTTTTGCAGTCTTCCATATTGCGGGGATGGTGTTGGTGTTGAGTGATGTGTTGTAAGTGTGTGTGAGTAGTGTTATTGCTTTGGGGCCTAGGTGTTTCAGATGTCTGATGTTTATGTTGTCTGGGCCTGTGGAGTTGTTGCTTTTGGAGCGTTGTAGTGCTTGTTTGACTTGTTGTTCTGTGAGGGTTATGGGCGTGGTGTTGAGTTTTCGTATTTTGCGTTGTAGTTGTCTGTATGTTCTGTTGGTTTTGTGTTGTATTATGTTGGTGAATTGTTTGTTGAATGCTCGTGCTTTCTGTTTGTTGGATATTGCCGTGTGTTGTCCGAACTGTATTGTGGTGTTTTCTGGTGCTTTTTGTTCTTTGTTAGATAGTCTTGTTACTGTGTTCCAGAGTATGTATTGTTTGTGTCTGTGGTTCCATGCATCCGTTAAGTGTTCTTTCCATAGCTCTTGTTTGTGTTTTTGGATTTGTGTGTCTATTTCTTTGTTTAGGTCTGTGATGCGTGGGTCTTGGTGGTTTTGTTGTCTGATGTCGTTTCTTTGGCTGATGAGTGTTCTGATGTGTTGTGGTAGGAGAAGTGATTTGCTTTTTATTTTTCCGTGGGGTATGTGGTGTTTGTCTGCTGTAAGTATGAGGTTTGTGAGCATGGTGTTGGCTGTGTGGATGTTGTCAGGTATGGTTATGTTCTCCAGTGCTGATTCTATTTCAGAGGTGTATCCTTCCCAGTCTGCTTTCCTGTAATTTGTGTAAGTTTGAAGGTGTTGTTGTAGGCGGAAAGGAGCACGCGTGTTGTGTGTGATTTTGATAGGAAGGTGGTCTGAACTGAGTGCGTGTATTGTGGTCCATGTTGTTCTGTTTGTGATGCTGTTGCTGGCTGTTGTGATGTCCGGGGATGTTGGTTGTTGGTTGATGTTTGTAGGTTTTCTGGTAGGTGTGTTTGCGTTTAGAGTGATTTGTTGGGAGTTCTGTAGTATGTCTGCAATGAGGGTGTCTCTGTGGTCGTCGTAGGGAGAGTGCCATTGTGTTGAGTGAGCGTTGATGTCTGCGGTTAGAATGGTGTTGTTCAGCGAGTTTATGTATTGGAAGTTGTTGGTGATGTCTGTGTCTTCTGTGGCGTGGTCTGGTCGGGTGGTATCTCTGGGGGGTATATACATGTTGCATATGTGTAGTCCTTTGTGGTTGGTTACGTGAATCTTTACGGTTTGAATTTCTGTAGTGTTGGTGTTAATGTTGTTGGGGATGTTCATGGGAGTGAATGTGACTGATTTGTGAATGTATGTGAGCAGTCCTCCTCCTCCCTTGTGTTCTCTGTCTTTCCTAATGCTGGTGTAGTTGGTGAGACGAGGTGTGTTGTGTTGTTTTTCTAGTTTGGTTTCTTGTATGGTGATGATGTCTGCGTGCTGTTGTGAGGCGAGTTCTTCTAGTTCTGTTTTCTTGTTTTGGATGCCGTTGATGTTTATTTGTAGTATGGTCAGTGTGTGTTTGTTGTTTTTGTTGGTGGGTGTTGTTCTTTGTGGGTTGTTCGGGGGTTGTGGTGTTGGGGTGTTTGTTGTTTGCGTGTGTGTTCTGCATGTCCACGTGTTTGTGTATTGGCGGGTGGTGATGCCGCAGCAATGTCTGTGTATCCAGTGTGGGTGTGTTGAGTTGCATCTGAGTGAGGTTTGTCTGCGTGTGATGATTCTATTGCAGCTATTGCAGGTCCAGGTTTGGGGGGGTGGTCTTGTGTTTGTTGTATCTCTGTTGGAGTTGTCTGTCCGTGTTGCGTTTGAGGGTAGTGTTGGTGAGGCGAGTGTGTTGTTTTGGTCTGTTTGTGCTCTGCTGCCTGTTGGTGTCCTACGAGGTGTTGTTGTTCGTGGTGGTGTTTTGGGATGTAGTCTGCATTTCCATGTTATGTTGTATTGTCTAGTGTTTATGTTTGTGCAATGTTTGTGTACCCAGTGTGGTGTGTGGTGGTTGCATCTGAAGGATGTCTGTCTTCTTGTAATCTGTTGTGTGCAAATGTCGCATGTCCAGGTAGTTTGTTGTGTGTGTGTTTGTTGCGTGCGTGAGAGTGTCTGTGTGGGCCCCGGATTTGTCTCTATGTCCCCCGCCTGGAGCAAAAGGTCCGCCCGCCACCCTGCCAGGTTCAGGGGGCGGTTAGCCGAAAAAAAAAAAAAACGGCCGTAAGGGCACCCCGTTCGGGGTGCAGGGATTGGTTCCTTGATTTGTCCCCCCGTTCGGGGGGAACCCTCCAACTGCGAGTAAGCCAAGGAGTTTGGAGGTACAGCAGGTTAATAGCAGTGTGATCGAGCAGATTAGATAGAGTAGAATTTGAATGGGGCTTCACTGATTTATTTCATACAATTCATATCTAAAACACAGTTGAAAAATATTTGATTGTTAAAATATTTAAATACAAGAACTATATCAAGAAATTAACAAAACATAGTTTTTTTAGTTAGGAGAAAAGTCTAAAAACATCACAAATGACAAACGTTGTGCCTCTCCTCCTCCTGTTCTTCAATGAAGCTGATCACCCTCCAGCTCCCGTTAGAAACATCGTGCTGCTGAAGGTGTGCCGGCAGAATGGTTGTGATACAGGAGGTGCTGTGGACTCTCCCAGAAACGAGGACCTAGTTTAGTTGTAGATCCAGTAAAACATAGTGCAAATGTGACATTATTTATAATGCACAGTTACAGTCTTGTGAATATTAAAAAATGTACTTCATGTAATGCAGGAAGCGAATATTTCAAACGAACTAAGGCAGCAAACAGTAAGAGCAAAATCGTGTTCCAAACATTAACTCTTTTTTTAAATGTCAATTAGCTTGTGAGTAATAAGACAAAATGTGACTGTCAGACAGAGAACTGTCAGAGCAAACGGCAGATTTTAGAAAGTCCTGCCGAAATAAATCTGCACCCGACTGCGACTGTCAGCGTTGAACTGCCGCCATTGCTGTCAAAGTCAGACACATCTCCAAAATTGTTGGAGCTAATTTTTAAGCAGGCTTCATCTTGATAAATTGACCACGTATTTGACATTTACACCATAACGTTACCGCCTAAAATAATCGTAAAACAGAATTTTGTGTAACAACAAGAGTAATATGTACCCCAAAAGCTTTCAAAGCGTCTGAAAGTTTTCTCCTCCGTTTTTGTTGGGGCTTGGCTCGAAATGCATCATGATTGGCCGCCCGAAGTCCACGTGTCTGTCGGACGTGCTCTCATTGGTCTACAATACCATCACGGATGAATAAATACTCAAAGGGCTTGCCAGGCAAGCCCTTTGAACCCTTTAAATACTCAATGGGCTTGCCTGGCAAGCCCTTTGAGTATTTATTCCATATTGCCCACTAGTTCACTAGTAAGGTCATTTTGACGCTTACTAGTGAACATGTAAGGCCATAAATGTGCCCACTAGTTCACTAGTAAAATCATTTTGAGGCTTACTAGTTGACATGTAAGCCACAAAACGCCCGCTAGTTCACTAGTAAGATAATTTTGAGGCTTCTAGTGAACATGTAAGCCACAGAACGCCCACTAGTTCACTAGTAAGATCATTTTGACGCTTACTAGTGAACATGTAAGCCACAAAACGCTCACTAGTTCACTAGTAAGGTCATTTTGACGCTTACTAGTGAACATGTAAGCCACAAAACGCTCACTGGTTCACTAGTAAGGTAATTTTGACGCTTACTAGTGAACATGTAAGCCACAAAACGCCCACTAGTTCACTATCCATCCATCCATCCATAATAAGATAATTTTGATGCTTACTACTGAACATTTAAGGCCATAAATGTGCCCACTAGTTCACTGGTAAGATGATTTTGACGCTTACTAGTGAACATGTAAGGCCATAAATGTGCCCACTTGTAGTGCTAGTGACATTACACTGTACTTGCATTAAATGCAAATAAGGATGATTACGAAAACATGTAACGGTATCCTATTGGCTGTACGTTTCAAAATAGTGTCATCCCACCAGTCAGGGCTCATGATTTTGGAAATTCTGTGCCCACTTAGTTTTTTAAAACAACAATGGCGGACAGTGTCCTGAGACGTATTCGGCGAAGGTGCAGGGCAATAGAGAGTGCCTGTCATCAAGGGTCTGCCGGTGAAAGTGAAGCACGCGCGATAAACATTTCAATTGCTAATTTAAGAAGAGTTAGTGACCAGTTTAGCGCTGATACTATTCAAAGTTTGATTCAAAGTCCAATAGATCTCCGATCTGTCATCATTGCGGGACCCACTCCTAATGGTGGACGTGTTTGTTCCCATGTGGCACATCGTTTGCACACAGGTAAAATGGCTACCATTTTTTGTCATTGGTTTTTCGTATGTATTTTTATTCGAACTACACACGGGTTTTACTGACGACTTGCTGTGACTTACCTTCTATCACCCTGTCAAACGTCGTTTTATACCAGTGGTTTTCCTGCAAATCAGTAGACTATTAAGTAACGCGATGGCTGTACACTTTTAAGCAATAACTAGTGATCTTTTAGTTATTCAATTATAAGTTTGAATTATTTTTTTCTTGAGTAAAATGGTTAGAGAAAATAGCTGCTCGTGGTTTTGAAGCTGCATATACTTTTATGTACATCTGTGTCTATATGCCTGTACTGTATACAGTATATAAAAAACACGTAGTGATTCGTTTGCTTGAATTCCTTAATCCTTTTATTTCCATACTTTAGGTAGACGAGGAAGACCAGCACTTGACATTACAAGGGATCAAATTGAACTGCTCCCCACTCAGGGCTTTACAGTGAGAGCCATCACTGAGATGTTGTGTTGTTCCTCTTCATACCTGCATAAAAAAATGAAGTTTTTTCAGATTTCAGCCAGAAATAGATTTACTCCCATTCATGATGTTGACCTGGAAGAGCATGTCAGAAGATTGCACAGCCAATTTCCCAGATCAGGCTCGGAAGCAAGTGTTCTGCTACATACTCTTGTCCCTTCATGTATATATCATTATATTCATTGTGAAAGTGTACTTTCTTTATTGTGTTGTTTTCTGAACCTGTTGCAGATGATGAGGGCATACCTGCGTGCTGATGGTATTGTAGTACAAAGAAAAAGAGTTCGAGAAATCCTCAACCGTAGTGACCCAGCTGCTGCAGCCCAGAGATGGAGCCAGACTGTGGCTAGAAGAACATACTATGTGCCATTCCCCAATAGTTTATGGCACATAGATGGGCATATGCGTCTCATTCGGTAATAAGGGATCATCTTATATTTGTACTCGTGGGAGCATTAGAAAGCCATATTGTATGGACAGCACAGATTAAATTGAATTTTATCATTTGTATATCCAAGTTACACAAACTCCAAATTGCCTCCATGTAGTCTTAAGTGCACAGCAATACCTTCTCTACCGAGATGATATTTCAAACAAGATATGAAACTTGATTGTTTTCTTGTATTTAATCATTATTCTTTTCATGTTTGTTTTACAGGTGGGTGTTTGTGACACATGCCGGCATTGATGGGAATTCCAGGCTAATAACGTACCTTCAACTGGAGCACAGACAACACAGCTTTGACAGTGTTGAAATATTTTGTCCAAGCCACCTGCCTGTATGGGTTACCCTCCAGAGTAAGATCCGACCATGGTGGTGAAAACACTGGTTGCTCTTTTAATGAACCTACTGCAGGGACAAGACACCAAAATTATTTCTAGCTCCAGCCAACACCCCCTCACAATTTACTCACACCTCCCATGGCCTGATTATCCACCAACAGGGGCCCTTTTTGGATTATCATTTTGGCATAGGAACTTTCCTTTCCTATCCTAACCGAGTGAGATGAGCCGGTAGCACCTGGAGCAAAGATCGTCTAAATTTTAATAATGCTTAGGAAAGGTTCTGACCATCCTTTACGAAAGGAAAGGAGATATATTATGCAGCAGGAATATTTAAAGGGGAAGTCTTTTTTTATGTTGTTGTTGTTGTTGTTGTCGACCCCACCCGTGCCCCGACATTGGGGGACCGGGCCCTCACTCCGTCTCCCGGATCCCCAGACCCCCCTCCTCCGCCCAGCGGGCGAGCAGGGCCGCCACTCCGCTTGGGTTTCGCCAGAGGTCCTCCGGAGTCAGTGTGGTGGGTATGTTTGTGCAGGTGAACAGGTGTTGTGTGTCGTGCACTTGCGTGCCGCATAGCGCACAGAGTGGTGTTGGGTGTGTGTCCGGTGTAATGTTGTGTAGGTAGGAGTGGAGGGCTGGTGATTTGTTGGTTCGGAGTTGTGCTAGGAGTTGTCTGGTTCTGTGTGGTAGGTCTTGCTCTGATGGGTCTATTTCTGGTGCTTGTGCATGTATTACTTTGTTGTGTTGTCTGGTGTCCAAGTGTGTTTGTACAAAGTGGGTGTGTATGTCTTTCATGTTCTGTTTTATGGTGTCGTTGTTGGTGTCCTGTGGTGCTGTGTCTTTGTTGTGTGTGTAGTTGTTGTTGTGGAAGATTGTTTGTTTCTTTTGTCTGGATGGTGGTGGTTGTTGAGTGAGTGGGTGTAGTGGGTGGGTTGGGTGTTGGGCTTTTTGTCTGATTTGCGATGCGTGTAGTTTTAGATGGGTGTTCAGTGGGAGAGTTTTTGTTTCCTCATGCAAGTGTTGTATGTTTGTGTCTTGTGTGCATCCTGTTGCTATTCTGAGTGCGGTGTTCTGTGTGGTCTGGAGTTTTGTCTTGTTTGTGTCCGATAGTGTTGGTGACCATATAGTGTTTGCGTATTCGAGGCGTGTGAGTGTGGTTGCTTTGTATGTGGTGAGTATAGTTTCTTTGGATTTTCCCCAGTGAGTGGTTGTTAAGGCTTTAAGTATTTTGTTTGATTGCTTGGCGCGGGTTAGAGTGTGTTGTGTGTGTTTTGAGAAGGTGAGTTTGGGGTCCCATGTTAATCCCGGAAGAACACCGGACGCCGTGCGGATGCCTCTGTGTTGACACGCGTCCCGAGGTCGGATAGCATCGCGGTCGCTCGCAGCTGCACTCCTGTCAACGTTGGCCTACTGAACATCCGCTCCCTTACGAGCAAGGGCCAGTTCGTCCACGACCTCCTGACAGACCGTGAGTTTGACATTCTGTGTCTGACTGAGACCTGGCAGCAGCCAGATGATTATGGTACTCTTAATGAAGCTACTCCACCGGGCTTTGTTTATCACGCTGTGCCGCGCACGACTGGGAGGGGAGGCGGCCTCGCGATGATTCTGCGCGAGGATTGGAAATTTGCACCTGTAAATGTGCCTGCTTTTTTATCTTTTGAAGCGACTGTTATACAGCTCTCTGGATCAACTCCCACACTGATTGCCACTATTTACCGTCCACCAAAACCAAACAAGAATTTTATCACTGACATTACTACACTCCTCACTCATCTGTATACACTATCACCAAATGTGATTCTCTTAGGAGATTTTAATATACACATGGACAATATCAATGACTCACTTACCAAAGACTTTACCTCCTGTCTGGACAGTTTTGGTTTTCAACAGTATGTCAACTTTCCCACACACAGTAAAGGACATATTCTGGACTTGATCTGCTGTATTGGATTATCACCAACAAACTGTAAAACCGATCTCCTCCCATACACAGATCATCTATTGCTTTCATTCAATGTTAACCTGTCATTTTTCAAATCCAACCCACAACGCATTATACATTTCCGTAAAATCAAGGACATTAACCCGGACAATTTAGAATCACTTATCAACAACCTCCCCAGTACTGATTGTCTTTCTACAACAGATGAGTTTTTGACACACTACAATACAAATCTCCATAACATTCTCAATATCCTGGCCCCACTCAAAACCCGAACTGTCTCCTTCAACCAAACAGCACCCTGGTTTACCCCTACCCTCAGACAACTTAAATCAAAAGGCCGTCAACTTGAAAGATTATATAGAAAAACTGGACTCGCCATTCATAAAGAAATGTACACTACCCACTTTCTCCATTACAAGGACTCAATATCCAAAGCCAAATCAATCTTCTACTCTGGATTAATCAGTTCCAATGAAGGCAACCCCAGATCACTCTTTTCACTCATTTCTAAACTCACTAAACCTGCTGACACTCTTCCCTCACATCTCTATTCCACTGATTTTTGTAATACTCTGGCCTCATTTTTTACATCCAAAATCCAACTTATCCACCAGCAACTCACCCCTTCAGCTGCTCCTAACCCTCCTTCTCCATTCTCCCCGGTTCCTACCCACCTATTCTCTGCATTCACATCCCCATCTGTCCACCAAATCTCCATCTTAATCCAGAAGTCCAAATCCTCTACTTGTCAGCTTGACCCTCTCCCTACTGTTTTAGTCAAAGCTTCTATCCCGGCCCTCTCCCCTCTCATCACTAACATTATTCAAACTTCCCTCTCTACTGGCATTGTACCATCTCATCTCAAAACTGCTGCTGTCACTCCCATACTGAAGAAACCTGGCTCTGATCCCTGCGACTTGAACAACTTTCGTCCCATATCAAACCTTCCGTTCATCTCCAAACTTCTAGAGAAAACAGTAGCTGCTCAACTTCACACCCATCTTTCCTCCAATAAGCTATACGAACAATTTCAATCTGGCTTCCGTCCCCTCCATAGTACTGAAACTGCCCTCCTCAAAATATGCAATGACCTTCTTCTCTCTGCTGACTCCGGTTCACTCGCCATCCTCCTCCTGCTTGACCTCAGTGCAGCCTTTGACACCATCTCTCACTCCATCCTCCTCGACAGACTCTCCTCCATTGGCATCACCAGCATCCCCCTCTCCTGGTTCCGCTCCTATCTTTCTGACCGCACCCAGTTTATCCAGCTCAAACGTTTTAGATCTCACCCCTTTCCCCTCACTTCAGGTGTTCCTCAGGGTTCTGTCCTTGGCCCATTGCTATTTCTAATCTATCTTCTTCCCGTGGGTAATATCTTCAGGAAACATCACATTCATTTTCATTGCTACGCGGATGACACCCAGCTCTACATCTCTACCAAACCTAATACCGTACTTCCACCATCCTCCCTAACCAACTGCCTGCAGGAATTAAAATCTTGGTTCACCTCAAATTTCCTCAAACTGAATAGCAATAAAACTGAATTCCTCCTTATAGGCACTAAATCCAATCTAAACAAAATAAACAACTTCTCCATTCCCTTCGAAAGCTCTTCCATCTCCCCCTCCCCTCAGGTCAAGAGTCTGGGTGTCATCCTTGATAGCACCCTCTCCTTCACCTCACATATCAACCACATCACTCGTTCTGCATATTATCATCTTCGAAACATCCACCGGCTCCGCTCTTCTCTCACTCCTCAGTCCACTGCTATACTTGTACACACCCTCGTCACCTCGCGACTCGATTACTGTAATTCCCTTCTGTTTGGTCTCCCTCAAAAAACCCTCCATAAGCTTCAGCTGGTCCAAAATTCAGCCGCCCGCATTATCACACTCACGCCATACATAAACCATATTACACCTGTCCTCCAACATCTCCACTGGCTTCCCATTTTACACCGCATTCAATATAAAATCCTGCTACTCACATTCAAATCCATTCATGACCTAGCCCCTCCATACCTATCTGACCTCATCCATATTCCTACGCCTGTCCGCTCTCTTCGTTCCTCCTCCTCTGTCCTCCTCTCTGTCCCCCCTGCTCGCCTCGTCACCATGGGAAATAGAGCCTTCAGTCGCTCTGCTCCCCAGCTATGGAACTCACTCCCCGCTGACCTTCGTAATACAGCCTCATTAACACATTTCAAATCCCGCCTCAAAACACATCTGTTTCGACAAGCCTATTCACTCAGACCATAAAGCCATTGTTTTATTTATTTATTTTGTTGTATTTTTTCTTATCTTATTTGATGTAGTTTTTTAACATTGTACTCGTGATTTTAACTGCTTGTTGTAAGGTGTCCTTGAGTTTCTAGAAAGGCGCCCACAAATAAAATGTATTATTATTATTATCCCAGTATTTTGGGTTCGCGGACTGTGGGTAGGGTGGTGTTATCTATTTGTAAAGTGAGTCTGTTGCTGTATTCTGCCGGATCCGGTGTGAACAGAGTGGTGGTGGTTTTGTCTGCGTTGAGTGTGAGTTGGTTCTGTTTTGTCCAGTTGTATATGTCGTGGAGATATTTTTGTACTTGTTGTTGTGCCTGTTGTGGTTTGACATGTGTGGATAGAATGGTGATGTCGTCTGCATATGTAACTGTGTGTACATTTGGAGGTGGTTGTGGTAAGTCTGCCATGTATATGTTGAATAGTGTTGGTGAAAGTACTCCCCCCTGTGGTACCCCCGTTTTCGTGTTTCTATGTTCTGATGTTTCCCCCCGGTATTGAGTGTATTGTCTGCGTCCCCTTATGTAGTTGAAGATGTATTTGATGATGATGTTTGGGGTGTTAGTGTTGTTGAGTTTGTTTGTGAGTGTGTGTAGGTTTACCGTGTCAAAGGCTTTGGACATGTCTAGGGCTATGGCAACTGTTCGTTGTGGTGGTTTTTGTTGATTGAAACCTTTGGCTATGATGTTGTGTATGTGGTGTAGTGCTGTGGTTGTGGAGTGTTGTTTTCGGAAGCCGTGTTGGTGAGAGGGTAGTTGAGTGTTGTTGGTAATGAAGGGTAGTATTACCTTTTCCATTGTTTTGGCTATTGGGCTGAGTAGTGCTATTGGTCTGTAAGATGGGCCGAGTGCGTGGTTTTTGTTGGGTTTTGGTATTGGGATTATTTTTGCAGTCTTCCATATTGCGGGGATGGTGTTGGTGTTGAGTGATGTGTTGTAAGTGTGTGTGAGTAGTGTTATTGCTTTGGGGCCTAGGTGTTTCAGATGTCTGATGTTTATGTTGTCTGGGCCTGTGGAGTTGTTGCTTTTGGAGCATTGTAGTGCTTGTTCGACTTGTTGTTCTGTGAGGGTTATGGGCGTGGTGTTGAGTTTTCGTATTTTGCGTTGTAGTTGTCTGTATGTTCTGTTGGTTTTGTGTTGTATTATGTTGGTGAATTGTTTGTTGAATGCTCGTGCTTTCTGTTTGTTGGATATTGCCGTGTGTTGTCCGAACTGTATTGTGGTGTTTTCTGGTGCTTTTTGTTCTTTGTTTGATAGTCTTGTTACTGTGTTCCAGAGTATGTGTTGTTTGTGTCTGTGGTTCCATGCATCCGTTAAGTGTTCTTTCCATAGCTCTTGTTTGTGTTTTTGGATTTGTGTGTCTATTTCTTTGTTTAGGTCTGTGATGCGTGGGTCTTGGTGGTTTTGTTGTCTGATGTCGTTTCTTTGGCTGATGAGTGTTCTGATGTGTTGTGGTAGGAGAAGTGATTTGCTTTTTATTTTTCCGTGGGGTATGTGGTGTTTGTCTGCTGTAAGTATGAGGTTTGTGAGCATGGTGTTGGCTGTGTGGATGTTGTCAGGTATGGTTATGTTCTCCAGTGCTGATTCTATTTCAGAGGTGTATCCTTCCCAGTCTGCTTTCCTGTAATTTGTGTAAGTTTGAAGGTGTTGTTGTAGGCGGAAAGGAGCACACGTGTTGTGTGTGATTTTGATAGGAAGGTGGTCTGAACTGAGTGCGTGTATTGTGGTCCATGTTGTTCTGTTTGTGATGCTGTTGCTGGCTGTTGTGATGTCCGGTGATGTTGGTTGTTGGTTGATGTTTGTAGGTTTTCTGGTGGGTGTGTTTGTGTTTAGAGTGATTTGTTGGGAGTTTTGTAGTATGTCTGCAATGTGGGTGCCTCTGTGGTCGTCGTAGGGCGAGTGCCATTGTGTTGAGTGAGCGTTGATGTCTGCGGTTAGAATGGTGTTGTTCAGCGAGTTTATGTATTGGAAGGTGTTGGTGATGTCTGTGTCTTCTGTGGCGTGGTCTGGTCGGGTGGTATCTCTGGGGGGTATATACATGTTGCATATGTGTAGTCTTTTGTGGTTGGTTATGTGAATCTTTACGGTTTGAATTTCTGTAGTGTTGGTGTTAATGTTGTTGGGGATGTTCATGGGAGTGAATGTGACTGATTTGTGAATGTATGTGAGCAGTCCTCCTCCTCCCTTGTGTTCTCTGTCTTTCCTAATGCTGGTGTAGTTGGTGAGACGAGGTGTGTTGTGTTGTTTTTCTAGTTTGGTTTCTTGTATGGTGATGATGTCTGCGTGCTGTTGTGAGGCGAGTTCTTCTAGTTCTGTTTTCTTGTTTTGGATGCCGTTGATGTTTATTTGTAGTATGGTCAGTGTGTGATTGTTGTTTTTGTTGGTGGGTGTTGTTCTTTATGGGTTGTTCGGGGGTTGTGGTGTTGGGGTGTTTGTTGTTTGCGTGTGTGTTCTGCATGTCCACGTGTTTGTGTATTGGCGGGTGGTGATGCCGGAGCAATGTCTGTGTATCCAGTGTGGGTGTGTTGAGTTGCATCTGAGTGAGGTTTGTCTGCGTGTGATGATTCTATTGCAGCTATTGCAGGTCCAGGTTTGGGGGGGTGGTCTTGTGTTTGTTGTATCTCTGTTGGAGTTGTCTGTCCGTGTTGCGTTTGAGGGTAGTGTTGGTGAGGCGAGTGTGTTGTTTTGGTCTGTTTGTGCTCTGCTGCCTGTTGGTGTCCTACGAGGTGTTGTTGTTCGTGGTGGTGTTTTGGGATGTAGTCTGCATTTCCATGTTATGTTGTATTGTCTAGTGTTTATGTTTGTGCAATGTTTGTGTACCCAGTGTGGTGTGTGGTGGTTGCATCTGAAGGATGTCTGTCTTCTTGTAATCTGTTGTGTGCAAATGTCGCATGTCCAGGTAGTTTGTTGTGTGTGTGTTTGTTGCGTGCGTGAGAGTGTCTGTGTGGGCCCCGGATTTATCTCTATGTCCCCCGCCTGGAGCAAAAGGTCCGCCCGCCACCCTGCCAGGTTCAGGGGGCGGTTAGCCGAAAAAAAAAAAAAAAAACGGCCGTAAGGGCACCCCGTTCGGGGTGCAGGGATTGGTTCCTTGATTTGTCCACCCGTTCGGGGGGAACCCTCCAACTACGAGTAAGCCAAGGAGTTTGGAGGTACAGCAGGTTGACAGCAGTGTGATCGAGCAGATTAGATAGAGTAGAATTTGAATGGGGCTTCACTGATTTATTTCATACAATTCATATCTAAAACACAGTTGAAAAATATTTGATTGTTAAAATATTTAAATACAAGAACTATATCAAGAAATTAACAAAACATAGTTTTTTTAGTTAGGAGAAAAGTCTAAAAACATATCACAAATGACAAACGTTGTGCCTCTCCTCCTCCTGTTCTTCAATGAAGCTGATCACCCTCCAGCTCCCGTTAGAAACATCGTGCTGCTGAAGGTGTGCTGGCAGAATGGTTGTGATACAGGAGGTGCTGTGGACTCTCCTAGTTTAGTTGTAGATCCAGTAAAACATAGTGCAAATGTGACATTATTTATAATGCACAGTTACAGTCTTGTGAATATTAAAAAATGTACTTCATGTAATGCAGGAAGCGAATATTTCAAACGAACTAAGGCAGCAAACAGTAAGAGCAAAATCGTGTTCCAAACATTAACTCTTTTTTTAAATGTCAATTAGCTTGTGAGTAATAAGACAAAATGTGACTGTCAGACAGAGAACTGTCAGAGCAAACGGCAGATTTTAGAAAGTCCTGCCGAAATAAATCTGCACCCGACTGCGACTGTCAGCGTTGAACTGCCGCCATTGCTGTCAAAGTCAGACACATCTCCAAAATTGTTGGAGCAAATTTTTAAGCAGGCTTCATCTTGATAAATTGACCACGTATTTGACATTTACACCATAACGTTACCGCCTAAAATAATCGTAAAACAAAATTTTGTGTAACAACAAGAGTAATATGTACCCCAAAAGCTTTCAAAGCGTCTGAAAGTTTTCTCCTCCGTTTTTGTTGGGGCTTGGCTCGAAATGCATCATGATTGGCCGCCCGAAGTCCACGTGTCTGTCGGACGTGCTCTCATTGGTCTACAATACCATCACGGATGAATAAATACTCAAAGGGCTTGCCAGGCAAGCCCTTTGAACCCTTTAAATACTCAATGGGCTTGCCTGGCAAGCCCTTTGAGTATTTATTCCATATTGCCCACTAGTTCACTAGTAAGGTCATTTTGACGCTTACTAGGAAACATGTAAGGCCATAAATGTGCCCACTAGTTCACTAGTAAGATCATTTTGAGGCTTACTAGTTGACATGTAAGCCACAAAACGCCCGCTAGTTCACTAGTAAGATAATTTTGAGGCCTCTAGTGAACATGTAAGCCACAGAACGCCCACTAGTTCACTAGTAAGATCATTTTGACGCTTACTAGTGAACATGTAAGCCACAAAACGCTCACTAGTTCACTAGTAAGGTCATTTTGACGCTTACTAGTGAACATGTAAGCCACAAAACGCTCACTGGTTCACTAGTAAGGTCATTTTGACGCTTACTAGTGAACATGTAAGCCACAAAACGCCCACTAGTTCCCTAGTAAGATCATTTTGACGCTTATTTATGAACATGTCAGCCACAAAACGCACACTCGTTCACTAGTAAGATCATTTTGACGCTTACTAGTGAACATGTAAGCCACAAAACGCCCACTAGTTCACTAGTAAGGTCATTTTGACGCTTACTAGTGAACATGTAAGCCACAAAACGCCCACTAGTTCACTAGTAAGATCATTTTGACGCTTACTAGTGAACATGTAAGGCCATAAATGTGCCCACTAGTTCACTAGTAAGTTCATTTTGAGGCTTACTAGTTGACATGTAAGCGACACATCGCCTACTAGTTCACTAGTAAGATCATTTTGAGGCTTACTAGTGAACATGTAAGCCACAAAACGCCCAATAGTTCACTAGTAAGATCATTTTGACGCTTACTAGTGAACATGTAAGCCACAAAACGCTCACTAGTTTACTAGTAAGGTCATTTTGACGCTTACTAGTGAACATGTAAGCCACAAAACGCTCACTAGTTCACTAGTAATGTCATTTTGACGCTTACTAGTGAACATGTAAGCCGCAAAACGCCCACTAGTTCACTAATAAGATTATTTTGACGCTTACTACTGAACATTTAAGGCCATAAATGTGCCCACTAGTTCACTGGTAAGATGATTTTGACGCTTACTAGTGAACATGTAAGGCCATAAATGTGCCCACTTGTAGTGCTAGTAACATTACACTGTACTTGCATTAAATGCAAATAAGGATGATTACGAAAACATGTAACGGTATCCTATTGGCTGTACGTTTCAAAATAGTGTCATCCCACCAGTCAGGGCTCATGATTTTGGAAATTCTGTGCCCACTTAGTTTTTTAAAACAACAATGGCGGACAGTGTCCTGAGACGTATTCGGCGAAGGTGCAGGGCAATAGAGAGTGCCTGTCATCAAGGGTCTGCCGGTGAAAGTGAAGCACGCGCGATAAACATTTCAATTGCTAATTTAAGAAGAGTTAGTGACCAGTTTAGCGCTGATACTATTCAAAGTTTGATTCAAAGTCCAATAGATCTCCGATCTGTCATCATTGCGGGACCCACTCCTAATGGTGGACGTGTTTGTTCCCATGTGGCACATCGTTTGCACACAGGTAAAATGGCTACCATTTTTTGTCATTGGTTTTTCGTATGTATTTTTATTCGAACTACACACGGGTTTTACTGACGACTTGCTGTGACTTACCTTCTATCAAAGGACACCCCCATTTCCCACACACACCCACCTCTACCAGAAACCACTCTACCTAGCCCCCCACCCTCTTTTTCTCCACTACAGATCCACGAACAGGACGTGAGACGGCTCTTCAAGCAGCAAAAGATCAAGAAAGCTCCGGGGCCCGACAAAGTGTCCCCCTCCTGCCTGAAAGTCTGCGCTGACCAGCTGGCTCCGGTCTTCACACAAATCTTCAACAGATCCCTGGAGCTGTGTGAGGTCCCATCCTGCTTCAAACAGTCTACCATCATCCCAGTTCCCAAGAAATCGGCAACATCGGAACTGAATGACTACAGGCCTGTCGCCCTGACGTCTGTGGTCATGAAGTCCTTTGAACACCTTGTGCTGAATCACCTAAAGAACGTCACTGGACCCCTGCTGGACCCTCTCCAGTTTGCCTACCGGGCAAACAGGTCTGTGGAAGACGCAGTCAACATAGGCCTGCACTACATCCTCGAGCACCTCGACAGCACAGGGACCTACGCAAGGATTCTGTTTGTGGATTTCAGCTCTGCGTTCAACACCATCATCCCGGAACTCCTCACCCCCAAACTACTCCACCTCGGAGTGTCCCCTACGATCTGCCAGTGGATCCTCAGCTTCCTGATGGGACGGACACAACAGGTGAGACTGGGAGCAACAACATCATCAATACGCACTACCAGCACTGGTGCCCCACAGGGATGTGTCCTCTCGCCACTGCTCTTCTCTCTCTACACAAACGATTGCACCTCAACAGATCCAGCTGTCAAACTCATAAAGTTCGCAGACGACACCACGGTCATCGGTCTCATCAAAGACGGCGACGAGTCTGCGTACCGCCAACAAGTGGAGCAGCTGGAGCTTTGGTGCGGCCGACACAACCTCGGGCTGAACACGCTCAAAACTGTAGAGATGATCGTGGACTTCAGGAAACATTCTTCTCCTCAGTTGCCCCTCACACTATCCAACTGCCCTGTGTCAACCGTCGAGACCTTCAAGTTCCTGGGAATCACAGTCTCCCAGGACATGAAGTGGGAAGTCAACACCATCTCCATCCTGAAAAGGGCCCGGCAGCGGATGTACTTCCTGAGGCTGCTGAGGAAGCATGGCCTGCCACAGGAGGTGCTACGACAGTTCTACACTG
Organism: Hippocampus zosterae; assembly: GCF_025434085.1. Lineage (NCBI taxonomy): Eukaryota > Metazoa > Chordata > Actinopteri > Syngnathiformes > Syngnathidae > Hippocampus > Hippocampus zosterae. The sequence goes on from NW_026262963.1 coordinate 295,596, forward strand.
CAGTCATCGAATCAATCCTGTGTTGTTCCATCACGGTTTGGTTTGGGGCCGCCACAAAAAAGGACAAAATCCGACTTCAACGGACAGTTAGGACGGCAGAAAAAATCGTTGGCACCGCCCTACCCACTCTTGAGGACTTGCACACTGCAAGAATCAAGACAAGGGCACGGAAAATCCTCCTGGATCCCCCGCACCCTGCCCACCACCTTTTTCAGCCACTCCCCTCAGGCAGACGCTACAGATCCATGCGCACCAAATCCAGTAGACACTTAAACAGCTTCTTCCCTCTAGCCATTAACTCCTTAAACAGTCACTGACAGTCACTCTTCTTGCACCACAAAATGGTACTTCAAAACTAGTGGTTACTCTAAAATGGTTCAATGATTTTGTTGTTTACGATGATACTAGTGCAGCGTGTTATACCGGAGACAAATTCCTTGTGTGTTCTACATACTTGGCCAATAAAGATGATTCTGATTCTGATTCTGTCAAACGTCGTTTTATACCAGTGGTTTTCCTGCAAATCAGTAGACTATTAAGTAACGCGATGGCTGTACACTTTTAAGCAATAACTAGTGATCTTTTAGTTATTCAATTATAAGTTTGAATTATTTTTTTCTTGAGTAAAATGGTTAGAGAAAATAGCTGCTCGTGGTTTTGAAGCTGCATATACTTTTATGTACATCTGTGTCTATATGCCTGTACTGTATACAGTATATAAAAAACACGTAGTGATTCGTTTGCTTGAATTCCTTAATCCTTTTATTTCCATACTTTAGGTAGACGAGGAAGACCAGCACTTGACATTACAAGTGATCAAATTGAACTGCTCCCCACTCAGGGCTTTACAGTGAGAGCCATCACTGAGATGTTGTGTTGTTCCTCTTCATACCTGCATAAAAAAATGAAGTTTTTTCAGATTTCAGCCAGAAATAGATTTACTCCCATTCATGATGTTGACCTGGAAGAGCATGTCAGAAGATTGCACAGCCAATTTCCCAGATCAGGCTCGGAAGCAAGTGTTCTGCTACATACTCTTGTCCCTTCATGTATATATCATTATATTCATTGTGAAAGTGTACTTTCTTTATTGTGTTGTTTTATGAACCCGTTGCAGATGATGAGGGCATACCTGCGTGCTGATGGTATTGTAGTACAAAGAAAAAGAGTTCGAGAAATCCTCAACCGTATTGAGCCAGCTGCTGCAGCCCAGAGATGGAGCCAGACTGTGGCTAGAAGAACATACTGTGCCATTCCCCAATAGTTTATGGCACATAGATGGGCATATGCGTCTCATTCGGTAATAAGGGATCATCTTATATTTGTACTCGTGGGAGCATTAGAAAGCCATATTGTATGGACAGCACAGATTAAATTGAATTTTATCATTTGTATATCCAAGTTACACAAACTCCAAATTGCCTCCATGTAGTCTTAAGTGCACAGCAATACCTTCTGTACCGAGATGATATTTCAAACAAGATATGAAACTTGATTGTTTTCTTGTATTTAATCATTATTCTTTTCATGTTTGTTTTACAGGTGGGTGTTTGTGACACATGCCGGCATTGATGGGAATTCCAGGCTACCCTCCAGAGTAAGATCCGACCATGGTGGTGAAAACACTGGTTGCTCTTTCAATGAACCTACTGCAGGGACAAGACACCAAAATTATTTCTAGCTCCAGCCAACACCCCCTCACAATTTACTCACACCTCCCATGGCCTGATTATCCACCAACAGGGGCCCTTTTTGGATTATCATTTTGGCATAGGAACTTTCCTTTCCTATCCTAACCGAGTGAGATGAGCCGGTAGCACCTGGAGCAAAGATCGTCTAAATTTTAATAATGCTTAGGAAAGGTTCTGACCATCCTTTACGAAAGGAAAGGAGATATATGCAGCAGGAATATTTAAAGGGGAAGTCTTTTTTTATGTTGTTGTTGTTGTTGTCGACCCCACCCGTGCCCCGACATTGGGGGACCGGGCCCTCACTCCGTCTCCCGGATCCCCAGACCCCCCTCCTCCGCCCAGCGGGCGAGCAGGGCCGCCACTCCGCTTGGGTTTCGCCAGAGGTCCTCCGGAGTCAGTGTGGTGGGTATGTTTGTGCAGGTGAACAGGTGTTGTGTGTCGTGCACTTGCGTGCCGCATAGCGCACAGAGTGGTGTTGGGTGTGTGTCCTGTGTAATGTTGTGTAGGTAGGAGTGGAGGCCTGGTGATTTGTTGGTTCGGAGTTGTGCTAGGAGTTGTCTGGTTCTGTGTGGTAGGTCTTGCTCTGATGGGTCTATTTCTGGTGCTGGTGCATGTATTACTTTGTTGTGTTGTCTGGTGTCCAAGTGTGTTTGTACAAAGTGGGTGTGTATGTCTTTCATGTTCTGTTTTATGGTGTCGTTGTTGGTGTCCTGTGGTGCTGTGTCTTTGTTGTGTGTGCAGTTGTTGTTGTGGAAGATTGTTTGTTTCTTTTGTCTGGGTGGTGGTGGTTGTTGAGTGAGTGGGTGTAGTGGGTGGGTTGGGTGTTGGGCTTTTTGTCTGATTTGCGATGCGTGTAGTTTTAGATGGATGTTCAGTGGGAGAGTTTTTGTTTCCTCATGCAAGTGTTGTATGTTTGTGTCTTGTGTGCATCCTGTTGCTATTCTGAGTGCTGTGTTCTGTGTGGTGTGGAGTTTTGTCTTGTTTGTGTCCGATAGTGTTGGTGACCATATAGTGTTTGCGTATTCGAGGCGTGTGAGTGTGGTTGCTTTGTATGTGGTGAGTATAGTTTCTTTGGATTTTCCCCAGTGAGTGGTTGTTAAGGCTTTAAGTATTTTGTTTGATTGCTTGGCGCGGGTTAGAGTGTGTTGTGTGTGTTTTGAGAAGGTGAGTTTGGGGTCCCATGTTAATCCCAGTATTTTGGGTTCGCGGACTGTGGGTAGGGTGGTGTTATCTATTTGTAAAGTGAGCCTGTTGCTGTATTCTGCCGGATCCGGTGTGAACAGAGTGGTGGTGGTTTTGTCTGCGTTGAGTGTGAGTTGGTTCTGTTTTGTCCAGTTGTATATGTCGTGGAGATATTTTTGTACTTGTTGTTGTGCCTGTTGTGGTTTGACATGTGTGGATAGAATGGTGATGTCGTCTGCATATGTAACTGTGTGTACATTTGGAGGTGGTTGTGGTAAGTCTGCCATGTATATGTTGAATAGTGTTGGTGAAAGTACTCCCCCCTGTGGTACCCCCGTTTTCATGTTTCTATGTTCTGATGTTTCCCCCCGGTATTGAGTGTATTGTCTGCGTCCCCTTATGTAGTTGAAGATGTATTTGATGATGATGTTTGGGGTGTTAGTGTTGTTGAGTTTGTGAGTGTGTGTAGGTTTACCGTGTCAAAGGCTTTGGACATGTCTAGGGCTATGGCAACTGTTCGTTGTGGTGGTTTTTGTTGATTGAAACCTGTGGCTATGATGTTGTGTATGTGGTGTAGTGCTGTGGTTGTGGAGTGTTGTTTTCGGAAGCCGTGTTGGTGAGAGGGTAGTTGAGTGTTGTTGGTAATGAAGGGTAGTATTACCTTTTCCATTGTTTTGGCTATTGGGCTGAGTAGTGCTATTGGTCTGTAAGATGGGCCGAGTGCGTGGTTTTTGTTGGGTTTTGGTATTGGGATTATTTTTGCAGTCTTCCATATTGCGGGGATGGTGTTGGTGTTGAGTGATGTGTTGTAAGTGTGTGTGAGTAGTGTTATTGCTTTGGGGCCTAGGTGTTTCAGATGTCTGATGTTTATGTTGTCTGGGCCTGTGGAGTTGTTGCTTTTGGAGCGTTGTAGTGCTTGTTTGACTTGTTGTTCTGTGATGGTTATGGGCGTGGTGTTGAGTTTTCGTATTTTGCGTTGTAGTTGTCTGTATGTTCTGTTGGTTTTGTGTTGTAGTTCACTAGTAAGATCATTTTGAGGCTTTCTAGTGAACATGTAAGCCACAAAACGCCCACTAGTTCACTAGTAAGATCATTTTGAGGCTTACTAGTTGAGATGTAAGCCACAAAACGCTCACTAATTCACTAGTAAGGTCATTTTGACGCTTACTAGTGAACATGTAAGCCACAAAACGCCCACTAGTTCATTAGTAAGATCATTTTGAGGCTTACTTGTTGACATGTAAGCCGCAAAACGCCCACTAGTTCACTCGTAAGATCATTTTGACGCTTACTAGTGAACATGTAAGCCACAGAACGCTCACTAGTTCACAAGTAAGGTCATTGTGACGCTTACTAGTGAACATGTAAGCCACAAAAGAACCCACTAGTTCACTAGTAAGATCATTTTGACGCTTACTAGTGAACATGTAAGGCGCAAAACGCCCACTAGTTCACTCGTAAGATCATTTTGAGGCTTACTAGTTGACATGTAAGCCACAAAACGCCCACTAGTTCACTAGTAAGATCATTTTGAGGCTTACTAGTGAACACGTAAGGCCATAAATGTGCCCACTAGTTCCCTATAAGGTCATTTTGAGGCTTACGAATGAAGATGTAAGCCGTAAAACGCCCACTAGTTTACTAGTAAGATCATTTTGACGCTTACTAGTGAACACGTAAGGCCATAAATGTGCCCACTAGTTCACTAGTAAGATCATTTTGAGGCTTACTATTTGACATGTAAGCCACAAAACGCCCACTAGTTCACTAGTAAGATCATTTTGAGGCTTACTAATGAACATGTAAGCCACAAAACGCCCACTAGTTCACTAGTAAGATCATTTTGACGCTTACTAGTGAACATGTAAGCCACAAAACGCTCACTAGTTCACAAGTAAGGTCATTTTGACGCTTACTAGTGAACATGTAAGCCACAAAAGAACCCACTAGTTCACTAGTAAGATCATTTTGAGGCTTACTAGTTGACATGTAAGCCGCAAAACGCCCACTAGCTCACTCGTAAGATCATTTTGAGGCTTACAAGTTGACATGTAAGGCGCAAAACGCCCACTAGTTCACTAGTAAGATCATTTTCACGCTCACTAGTGAACATGTAAGGCCATAAACGTGCCCACTAGTTCACTAGTAAGATCATTTTGACGCTTACTAGTGAACACGTAAGGCCATAAATGTGCCCATTAGTTCACTAGTAAGATCATTTTGAGGCTTATTTGTTGACATGTAAGCCACAAAACGCCCACTAGTTCACTAGTAAGGTCATTTTGACACTTACTAGTTAACATGGAAGCCGCAAAACGCCCACTAGTTCACTCGTAAGATCATTTTGACGCTTACTAGTGAACATGTAAGCTACAAAACGCTCACTAGTTCACAAGTAAGGTCATTGTGACGCTTACTAGTGAACATGTAAGCCACAAAAGAACCCACTAGTTAACTAGTAAGATCATTTTGAGGCTTACTAGTTGACATGTAAGCCGCAAAACGCCCACTAGCTCACTCGTAAGATCATTTTGAGGTTTACTAGTTGACATGTAAGCCGTAAAACGCCCACTAGTTCACTAGTAAGATCATTTTCACGCTTACTAGTGAACATGTAAGGCCATAAACGTGCCCACTAGTTCACTAGTAAGATCATTTTGACGCTTCCTAGTGAACATGTAAGGCCATAAATGTGCCCACTAGTTCACTAGTAAGGTCATTTTGAGGCTTACTAGTGAACATGTAAGACACAAAACGCCCACTAGTTAACTAGTAAGATCATTTTGAGGCTTACTAGTTGACATGTAAGCCACAAAACGCCCACTAGTTCACTAGTAAGGTCATTTTGATGCTTACTAGTTAACATGTAAGCCACAAAACGCCCACTAGTTCACTATTAAGATCATTTTGAGGCTTATTTTTTGACATGTAAGCCGCAAAACGCTCACTAGTTCACTAGTAAGATCATTTTCACGCTTACTAGTGAACATGTAAGGCCATAAACGTGCCCACTAGTTCACTAGTAAGATCATTTTGACGCTTACTAGTGAACACGTAAGGCCATAAATGTGCCCATTAGTTCACTAGTAAGATCATTTTGAGGCTTATTTGTTGACATGTAAGCCACAAAACGCCCACTAGTTCACTAGTAAGGTCATTTTGACACTTACTAGTTAACATGGAAGCCGCAAAACGCCCACTAGTTCACTCGTAAGATCATTTTGACACTTACTAGTTAACATGGAAGCCGCAAAACGCCCACTAGTTCACAAGTAAGGTCATTGTGACGCTTACTAGTGAACATGTAAGCCACAAAAGAACCCACTAGTTAACTAGTAAGATCATTTTGAGGCTTTGAGGCTTTTCTTATCCGCAGGCTTTTCACGAAGTGACAAGCGAATGTCACTTCCGGAGTGAACGCTGGCGAATTTTGGACGCCGCTACTCCCCGTGATTTTTTGATTTTTAAGTCCATTTTTATGTCAATTTTTTATCTTTTATAGCCGACATATTTTATGTCGACCTGCTTTTATGGTCACCGAGTGAACAATGATCAATCCACACTCGATCGGCCGAACTGTCATTACCTGTCATCGAGTATTGAGTTGTCGTTGAGTTGCGGCTAGCGGCTAGCTTACCCACTAACTGTTGCTGCTTCCCGACTTCATTACTCCGGTCCGGCTATGTCGATCAGCTGTGAGTGGCTTGCTTTCTGCTGGTTCGCTCTGTGTGTTTTCCACCACTCATTGGAAGCGCTTCACCAATATGCAGCCACTGAGCTCAAACTCAACTTTAATCCACACGGTCCACCACCGCCTGCTCTGCTCCAACACCCGGACATCCTTTACGTGCCCCGGCGAAGGTGCACTCACCGGGGCTCACGCCGAAACTATCAATACGACAACTCCAGCTCCATCAGGTCGTTCTGGTCCACCGCTCGCCGCCCACGGAAGAACACCGGACGCCGTGCGGATGCCTCTGTGTTGACACGCGTCCCGAGGTCGGATAGCATCGCGGTCGCTCGCAGCTGCACTGCTGTCAACGTTGGCCTATTGAACATCCGCTCCCTTACGAGCAAGGGCCAGTTCGTCCACGACCTCCTGACAGACCGTGAGTTTGACATTCTGTGTCTGACTGAGACCTGGCAGCAGCCAAATGATTATGGTACTCTTAATGAAGCTACTCCACCGGGCTTTGTTTATCATGCTGTGCCGCGCACGACTGGGAGGGGAGGCGGCCTCGCGATGATTCTGCGCGAGGATTGGAAATTTGCACCTGTAAATGTGCCTGCTTTTTTATCTTTTGAAGCGACAGTTATACAGCTCTCTGGATCAACTCCCACACTGATTGCCACTATTTACCGTCCACCAAAACCAAACAAGAATTTTATCACTGACATTACTACACTCATCACTCATCTGTATACACTATCACCAAATGTGATTCTCTTAGGAGATTTTAATATACACATGGACAATATCAATAACTCACTCACCAAAGACTTTACCTCCTGCCTGGACAGTTTTGGTTTTCAACAGTATGTCAACTTTCCCACACACAGTAAAGGACATATTCTGGACTTGATCTGCTGTATTGGATTATCACCAACAAACTGTAAAACCGATCTCCTCCCATACACAGATCATCTATTGCTTTCATTCAATGTTAACCTGTCATTTTTCAAATCCAACCCACAACGCATTATACATTTCCGTAAAATCAAGGACATTAACCCGGACAATTTAGAATCACTTATCAACAACCTCCCCAGTACTGATTGTCTTTCTACAACAGATGAGTTTTTGACACACTACAATACAAATCTCCATAACATTCTCAATATCCTGGCCCCACTCAAAACCCGAACTGTCTCCTTCAACCAAACAGCACCCTGGTTTACCCCTACCCTCAGACAACTTAAATCAAAAGGCCGTCAACTTGAAAGATTATATAGAAAAACTGGACTCGCCATTCATAAAGAAATGTACACTACCCACTTTCTCCATTACAAGGACTCAATATCCAAAGCCAAATCAACCTTCTACTCTGGATTAATCAGTTCCAATGAAGGCAACCCCAGATCACTCTTTTCACTCATTTCTAAACTCACTAAACCTGCTGACACTCTTCCCTCACATCTCTATTCCACTGATTTTTGTAATACTCTGGCCTCATTTTTTACATCCAAAATCCAACTTATCCACCAGCAACTCACCCCTTCAGCTGCTCCTAACCCTCCTTCTCCATTCTCCCCGGTTCCTACCCACCTACTCTCTGCATTTACATCCCCATCTGTCCACCAAGTCTCCATCTTAATCCAGAAGTCCAAATCCTCTACTTGTCAACTTGACCCTCTCCCTACTGTTTTAGTCAAAGCTTCTATCCCGGCCCTCTCCCCTCTCATCACTAACATTATTCAAACTTCCCTCTCTACTGGCATTGTACCATCTCATCTCAAAACTGCTGCTGTCACTCCCATACTGAAGAAACCTGGCTCTGATCCCTGCGACTTGAACAACTTTCGTCCCATATCAAACCTTCCGTTCATCTCCAAACTTCTAGAGAAAACAGTAGCTGCTCAACTTCACACCCATCTTTCCTCCAATAAGCTCTACGAACAATTTCAATCTGGCTTCCGTCCCCTCCATAGTACCGAAACTGCCCTCCTCAAAATATGCAATGACCTTCTTCTCTCTGCTGACTCCGGTTCACTCGCCATCCTCCTCCTGCTTGACCTCAGTGCAGCCTTTGACACCATCTCTCACTCCATCCTCCTCGAAAGACTCTCCTCCATTGGCATCACCAGCATCCCCCTCTCCTGGTTCCGCTCCTATCTTTCTGACCGCACCCAGTTTATCCAGCTCAAACGTTTTAGATCTCACCCCTTTCCCCTCACTTCAGGTGTTCCTCAGGGTTCTGTCCTTGGCCCATTGCTATTTCTAATCTATCTTCTTCCCCTTGGTAATATCTTCAGGAAACACCACATTCATTTTCATTGCTACGCGGATGACACCCAGCTCTACATCTCTACCAAACCTAATACCATACTTCCACCATCCTCCCTAACCAACTGCCTGCAGGAATTAAAATCTTGGTTCACCTCAAATTTCCTCAAACTGAATAGCAATAAAACTGAATTCCTCCTTATAGGCACTAAATCCAATTTAAACAAAATAAACAACTTCTCCATTCCCTTCGAAAGCTCTTCCATCTCCCCCTCCCCTCAGGTCAAGAGTCTGGGTGTCATCCTTGATAGCACCCTCTCCTTCACCTCACATATCAACCACATCACTCGTTCTGCATATTATCATCTTCGAAACATCCACCGGCTCCGCTCTTCTCTCACTCCTCAGTCCACTGCTATACTTGTACACACCCTCGTCACCTCACGACTCGATTACTGTAATTCCCTTCTGTTTGGTCTCCCTCAAAAAACCCTCCATAAGCTTCAGCTGGTCCAAAATTCAGCCGCCCGCATTATCACACTCACGCCATACATAAACCATATTACACCTGTCCTTCAACATCTCCACTGGCTCCCCATTCTACACCGCATTCAATATAAAATCCTGCTCCTCACATTCAAATCCATTCATGACCTAGCCCCTCCATACCTATCTGACCTCATCCATATTCCTACGCCTGTCCGCTCTCTTCGTTCCTCCTCCTCTGTCCTCCTCTCTGTCCCCCCTGCTCGCCTCGTCACCATGGGAAATAGAGCCTTCAGTCGCTCTGCTCCCCAGCTATGGAACTCACTCCCCGCTGACCTTCGTAATACAGCCTCATTAACACATTTCAAATCCCGCCTCAAAACACATCTGTTTCGACAAGCCTATTCACTCAAACCATAAAGCCATTATTTTTATTTATTTATTTTTGTTGTATTTTTTCTTATCTTATTTGATGTAGTTTTTAACATTGTACTCGTGATTTTAACTGCTTGTTGTAAGGTGTCCTTGAGTTTCTAGAAAGGCGCCCACAAATAAAATGTATTATTATTATTATTATTATTACTAGTAAGATCATTTTGAGGCTTACTAGTTGACATGTAAGCCACAAAACGCTCACTAATTCACTAGTAAGTTCATTTTGACGCTTACTAGTGAACATGTAAGCCACAAAACGCCCACTAGTTCACTAGTAAGGTCATTTTGACATTTACTAGTTAACATGTAAGCCACAAAACGCCCATTAGTTCACTAGTAAGATCATTTTGAGGCTTATTTGTTGACATGTAAGCCGCAAAACGCCCACTTGTTCACTAGTAAGATCATTTTGAGGCTTACTAGTGAACATGTAAGCCACAAAACGCCCACTAGTTCATTAGTAAGATCATTTTGAGGCTTACTTGTTGACATGTAAGCCGCAAAACGCCCACTAGTTCACTCGTAAGATCATTTTGACGCTTACTAGTGAACATGTAAGCTACAAAACGTTCACTAGTTCACAAGTAAGGTCATTGTGACGCTTACTAGTGAACATGTAAGCCACAAAAGAACCCACTAGTTCACTAGTAAGATGATTTTGAGGCTTACTAGTTGACATGTAAGCCGCAAAACGCCCACTAGCTCACGCGTAAGATCATTTTGAGGCTTACTAGTTGACATGTAAGCCGTAAAACGCCCACTAGTTCACTAGTAAGATCATTTTGACGCTTACTAGTGAACACGTAAGGCCATAAATGTGCCCACTAGTTCACTAGTAAGATCATTTTGAGGCTTACTATTTGACATGTAAGCCACAAAACGCCCACTAGTTCACTCGTAAGATCATTTTGAGGCTTACTAATGAACATGTAAGCCACAAAACGCCCACTAGTTCACTAGTAAGATCATTTTGACGCTTACTAGTGAACATGTAAGCCACAAAACGCTCACTAGTTCACAAGTAAGGTCATTGTGACGCTTACTAGTGAACATGTAAGCCACAAAAGAACCCACTAGTTCACTAGTAAAATCATTTTGAGGCTTACTAGTTGACATGTAAGGCGCAAAACGCCCACTAGTTCACTAGTAAGATCATTTTCACGCTTACTAGTGAACATGTAAGGCCATAAACGTGCCCACTAGTTCACTAGTAAGATCATTTTGACGCTTACTAGTGAACACGTAAGGCCAAAAATGTGCCCATTAGTTCACTAGTAAGATCATTTTGAGGCTTATTTGTTGACATGTAAGCCACAAAACGCCCATTAGTTCACTAGTAAGATCATTTTGAGGCTTACTTGTTGACATGGAAGCCGCAAAACGCCCACTAGTTCACTCGTAAGATCATTTTGACGCTTACTAGTGAACATGTAAGCTACAAAACGCTCACTAGTTCACAAGTAAGGTCATTGTGACGCTTACTAGTGAACATGTAAGCCACAAAAGAACCCACTAGTTCACTAGTAAGATCATTTTGAGGCTTACTAGTTGACATGTAAGCCGCAAAACGCCCACTAGCTCACTCGTAAGATCATTTTGAGGTTTACTAGTTGACATGTAAGCCGTAAAACGCCCACTAGTTCACTAGTAAGATCATTTTCACGCTTACTAGTGAACATGTAAGGCCATAAACGTGCCCACTAGTTCACTAGTAAGATCATTTTGACGCTTCCTAGTGAACATGTAAGGCCATAAATGAGCCCACTAGTTCACTAGTAAGGTCATTTTGAGGCTTACTAGTGAACATGTAAGACACAAAACGCCCACTAGTTAACTAGTAAGATCATTTTGAGGCTTACTAGTTGACATGTAAGCCACAAAACGCTCACTAATTCACTAGTATGGTCATTTTGACGCTTACTAGTGAACATGTAAGCCACAAAACGCCCACTAGTTCACTAGTAAGGTCATTTTGATGCTTACTAGTTAACATGTAAGCCACAAAACGCCCACTAGTTCACTATTAAGATCATTTTGAGGCTTATTTTTTGACATGTAAGCCGCAAAACGCTCACTAGTTCACAAGTAAGGTCATTGTGACGCTTACTACTGAACATGTAAGCCACAAAAGAACCCACTAGTTCACTAGTAAGATCATTTTGAGGCTTACTAGTTGACATGTAAGCCGCAAAACGCCCACTAGCTCACTTGTAAGATCATTTTGAGGCTTTCTAGTTGACATGGAAGGTGCAAAACGCCCACTAGTTCACTAGTAAGATCATTTTCACGCTTACTAGTGAACATGTAAGGCCATAAACGTGCCCACTAGTTCATTAGTAAGATCATTTTGACGCTTACTAGTGAACATGTAAGGCCATAAATGTGCCCACTAGTTTACTAGTAAGGTCATTTTGAGGCTTACTAGTGAACATGTAAGCCACAAAACGCCCACTAGTTAACTAGTAAGATCATTTTGAGGCTTACTAGTTGACATGTAAGCCACAAAACGCTCACTAATTCACCAGTAAGGTCATTTTGACGCTTACTAGTGAACATGTAAGCCACAAAACGCCCACTAGTTCACTAGTAAGATCATTTTGAGGCTCACTAGTTGACATGTAAGCCGCAAAACGCCCACTAGTTCACTAGTAAGATCATTTTGAGGCTTACTAGTGAACATGCAAGCCACAAAACGCTCACTAGTTCACTAGTAAGATCATTTTGAGGCTTACTAGTTGACATGTAAGCCGCAAAACACCCACTAGTTCACTAGTAAGATAATTTTGACGCTTACTAGTGAACATGTATGGCCATAAATGTGCCCACTAGTTCACTAGTAAGATAAGTTTGAGGCTTACTAGTTTACATGTAAGCCACAAAACGCCCACTAGTTCACTAGTAAGATCATTTTGACGCTTACTAGTGAACATGTAAGGCCATAAATGTGCCCACTAGTTCACTAGTAAGATCATTTTGACGCTTACTAGTGAACATACAAGGCCATAAATGTGCCCATTAGTTCACTAGTAAGATCATTTTGAGGCTTACTAGTTGACATGTAAGCCACAAAACGCCCACTAGTTGACTAGTAAGATCATTTTGAGGCTTACTAGTTGACATGTAAGCCGCCAAACACCGACTAGTTCACTAGTAAGATCATTTTGAGGCTTACTAGTTGACATGTAAGCCACAAAACGCCCACTAGTTCACTAGTAAGGTCATTTTGATGCTTACTAGTTAACATGTAAGCCACAAAACGCCCACTAGTTCACTATTAAGATCATTTTGAGGCTTATTTTTTGACATGTAAGCCGCAAAACGCTCACTAGTTCACAAGTAAGGTCATTGTGACGCTTACTAGTGAACATGTAAGCCACAAAAGAACCCACTAGTTCACTAGTAAGATCATTTTGAGGCTTACTAGTTGACATGTAAGCCACAAAACGCTCACTAATTCACTAGTAAGTTCATTTTGACGCTTACTAGTGAACATGTAAGCCACAAAACGCCCACTAGTTCACTAGTAAGGTCATTTTGACATTTACTAGTTAACATGTAAGCCACAAAACGCCCATTAGTTCACTAGTAAGATCATTTTGAGGCTTATTTGTTGACATGTAAGCCGCAAAACGCCCACTTGTTCACTAGTAAGATCATTTTGAGGCTTACTAGTGAACATGTAAGCCACAAAACGCCCACTAGTTCACTAGTAAGATCATTTTGACGCTTACTAGTGAACATGTAAGGCCATAAATGTGCCCACTAGTTCACTAGTAAGATCATTTTGACGCTTACTAGTGAACATACAAGGCCATAAATGTGCCCATTAGTTCACTAGTAAGATCATTTTGAGGCTTACTAGTTGACATGTAAGCCACAAAACGCCCACTAGTTGACTAGTAAGATCATTTTGAGGCTTACTAGTTGACATGTAAGCCGCCAAACACCGACTAGTTCACTAGTAAGATCATTTTGAGGCTTACTAGTTGACATGTAAGCCACAAAACGCCCACTAGTTCACTAGTAAGGTCATTTTGATGCTTACTAGTTAACATGTAAGCCACAAAACGCCCACTAGTTCACTATTAAGATTATTTTGAGGCTTATTTTTTGACATGTAAGCCGCAAAACGCTCACTAGTTCACAAGTAAGGTCATTGTGACGCTTACTAGTGAACATGTAAGCCACAAAAGAACCCACTAGTTCACTAGTAAGATCATTTTGAGGCTTACTAGTTGACATGTAAGCCACAAAACGCTCACTAATTCACTAGTAAGTTCATTTTGACGCTTACTAGTGAACATGTAAGCCACAAAACGCCCACTAGTTCACTAGTAAGGTCATTTTGACATTTACTAGTTAACATGTAAGCCACAAAACGCCCATTAGTTCACTAGTAAGATCATTTTGAGGCTTATTTGTTGACATGTAAGCCGCAAAACGCCCACTTGTTCACTAGTAAGATCATTTTGAGGCTTACTAGTGAACATGTAAGCCACAAAACGCCCACTAGTTCATTAGTAAGATCATTTTGAGGCTTACTTGTTGACATGTAAGCCGCAAAACGCCCACTAGTTCACTCGTAAGATCATTTTGACGCTTACTAGTGAACATGTAAGCTACAAAACGTTCACTAGTTCACAAGTAAGGTCATTGTGACGCTTACTAGTGAACATGTAAGCCACAAAAGAACCCACTAGTTCACTAGTAAGATCATTTTGAGGCTTACTAGTTGACATGTAAGCCGCAAAACGCCCACTAGCTCACTCGTAAGATCATTTTGAGGCTTACTAGTTGACATGTAAGCCGTAAAACGCCCACTAGTTCACTAGTAAGATCATTTTGACGCTTACTAGTGAACACGTAAGGCCATAAATGTGCCCACTAGTTCACTAGTAAGATCATTTTGAGGCTTACTATTTGACATGTAAGCCACAAAACGCCCACTAGTTCACTCGTAAGATCATTTTGAGGCTTACTAATGAACATGTAAGCCACAAAACGCCCACTAGTTCACTAGTAAGATCATTTTGACGCTTACTAGTGAACATGTAAGCCACAAAACGCTCACTAGTTCACAAGTAAGGTCATTGTGACGCTTACTAGTGAACATGTAAGCCACAAAAGAACCCACTAGTTCACTAGTAAAATCATTTTGAGGCTTACTAGTTGACATGTAAGCCGCAAAACGCCCACTAGCTCACTCGTAAGATCATTTTGAGGCTTACAAGTTGACATGTAAGGCGCAAAACGCCCACTAGTTCACTAGTAAGATCATTTTCACGCTTACTAGTGAACATGTAAGGCCATAAACGTGCCCACTAGTTCACTAGTAAGATCATTTTGACGCTTACTAGTGAACACGTAAGGCCAAAAATGTGCCCATTAGTTCACTAGTAAGATCATTTTGAGGCTTATTTGTTGACATGTAAGCCACAAAACGCCCATTAGTTCACTAGTAAGATCATTTTGAGGCTTACTTGTTGACATGGAAGCCGCAAAACGCCCACTAGTTCACTCGTAAGATCATTTTGACGCTTACTAGTGAACATGTAAGCTACAAAACGCTCACTAGTTCACAAGTAAGGTCATTGTGACGCTTACTAGTGAACATGTAAGCCACAAAAGAACCCACTAGTTCACTAGTAAGATCATTTTGAGGCTTACTAGTTGACATGTAAGCCGCAAAACGCCCACTAGCTCACTCGTAAGATCATTTTGAGGTTTACTAGTTGACATGTAAGCCGTAAAACGCCCACTAGTTCACTAGTAAGATCATTTTCACGCTTACTAGTGAACATGTAAGGCCATAAACGTGCTCACTAGTTCACTAGTAAGATCATTTTGACGCTTCCTAGTGAACATGTAAGGCCATAAATGGGCCCACTAGTTCACTAGTAAGGTCATTTTGAGGCTTACTAGTGAACATGTAAGACACAAAACGCCCACTAGTTAACTAGTAAGATCATTTTGAGGCTTACTAGTTGACATGTAAGCCACAAAACGCTCACTAATTCACTAGTATGGTCATTTTGACGCTTACTAGTGAACATGTAAGCCACAAAACGCCCACTAGTTCACTAGTAAGGTCATTTTGATGCTTACTAGTTAACATGTAAACCACAAAACGCCCACTAGTTCACTATTAAGATCATTTTGAGGCTTATTTTTTGACATGTAAGCCGCAAAACGCTCACTAGTTCACAAGTAAGGTCATTGTGACGCTTACTACTGAACATGTAAGCCACAAAAGAACCCACTAGTTCACTAGTAAGATCATTTTGAGGCTTACTAGTTGACATGTAAGCCGCAAAACGCCCACTAGCTCACTTGTAAGATCATTTTGAGGCTTACTAGTTGACATGGAAGGTGCAAAACGCCCACTAGTTCACTAGTAAGATCATTTTCACGCTTACTAGTGAACATGTAAGGCCATAAACGTGCCCACTAGTTCATTAGTAAGATCATTTTGACGCTTACTAGTGAACATGTAAGGCCATAAATGTGCCCACTAGTTTACTAGTAAGGTCATTTTGAGGCTTACTAGTGAACATGTAAGCCACAAAACGCCCACTAGTTAACTAGTAAGATCATTTTGAGGCTTACTAGTTGACATGTAAGCCACAAAACGCTCACTAATTCACTAGTAAGGTCATTTTGACGCTTACTAGTGAACATGTAAGCCACAAAACGCCCACTAGTTCACTAGTAAGATCATTTTGAGGCTCACTAGTTGACATGTAAGCCGCAAAACGCCCACTAGTTCACTAGTAAGATCATTTTGAGGCTTACTAGTGAACATGCAAGCCACAAAACGCTCACTAGTTCACTAGTAAGATCATTTTGAGGCTTACTAGTTGACATGTAAGCCGCAAAACACCCACTAGTTCACTAGTAAGATAATTTTGACGCTTACTAGTGAACATGTATGGCCATAAATGTGCCCACTAGTTCACTAGTAAGATAATTTTGAGGCTTACTAGTTTACATGTAAGCCACAAAACGCCCACTAGTTCACTAGTAAGATCATTTTGACGCTTACTAGTGAACATGTAAGGCCATAAATGTGCCCACTAGTTCACTAGTAAGATCATTTTGACGCTTACTAGTGAACATACAAGGCCATAAATGTGCCCATTAGTTCACTAGTAAGATCATTTTGAGGCTTACTAGTTGACATGTAAGCCACAAAACGCCCACTAGTTGACTAGTAAGATCATTTTGAGGCTTACTAGTTGACATGTAAGCCGCCAAACACCGACTAGTTCACTAGTAAGATCATTTTGAGGCTTACTAGTTGACATGTATGCCGCAAAACGCCTACTAGTTCACTAGTAAGATCATTTTGAGGCTTACTAGTTGACATGTAAGCCGCAAAACGCCCACTAGTTCACTAGTAAGGTAATTTTGACGCTTACTAGTGAACATGTAAGCCACAAAACGCCCACTAGTTTACCAGTAAGATCATTTTGAGGCTTACTAGTTGACATGTAAGTTGAAAAACGCCCACTAGTTCACTAGTAAGAGCATTTTGAGGCTTACTAGTTGACATGTAAGCTGCAAAACGCTCACTAGTTCACTAGTAAGATCATTTTGAGGCTTACTAGTTGACTTGTAAGCCGCAAAACGCCCACTAGTTCACTAGTAAGATCATTTTGAGGCTTACTAATTCACATGTAAGCCGCAAAATGCCCACTAGTGTACTAGTAAGATCATTTTGAAGCTTACTAGTTGACATGTAAGCCGCAAAACGCCTACTAGTTCACTAGCAAGATCATTTTGAGGCTTACTAGTTGCCGAGTGCGGCCGCCGAGTGCGCCCGGGGAGCCGGCCCCTTGGACCGGTTGAGATATAAAAAAATAATAATCCCCGTTCCGTCTCAATGGCGGGAAGCAGGCCGCACTCGGGCGCCGAGTGCGGCGGGCAGCAGGCCTCTTGGACAGGTTTAGAGACAAAAAAATAATAATCCCCGTTCAGTTTCAATGGCGGGGAGCAGGCCTCTTGGACAGGTTGAGAGATAAAAAAATAATAATCCCAGTTCAGTCTCAACGGCGGGGTGAGGGCCGGCCCGGCGGCTAAGTGCGGCCGGCCGCGGAGTGCGGCCGCGGAGTGCGGCCGGGGAGCAGGCCCCTTGGACAGGTTGAGAGATAAAAAAATAATAATCCCGTTCAGTCTCAATGGCGGGGTGCGGGCCGGCCCGGCGGCGGAGTGCGGCCGAGGAGCAGGCCCCTTGGACAGGTTGAGAGATAAAAAAATAATAATCCCCGCTCAGTCTCAATGGCGGGGAGCAGGCCGCACTCGGCCGCCGAGTGCGGCGGGCAGCAGGTCCTCTTGGACAGGTTGAGAGATAAAAAAATAATAATCCCCGTGCAGTCTCAATGGCGGGGTGCGGGCCGGCCCGGCGGCGGAGTGCGGCCGGCCGCCGAGTGCGGTCGGCGAGTGCGGCCGGGGAGCAGGCCCCTTGGACAGGTTGAGAGATAAAAAAATAATAATCTCCGTTCAGTCTCAATGGCGGGGTGAGGGCCGACCCGGCGGCGGAGTGCGGCCGGGGAGCAGGCCTCTTGGACAGGTTGAGAGATAAAAAAATAAAATCCCCGTCCAGTCTCAATGGCGGGGAGCAGGCCGCACTCGGCCTCCGAGTGCAGCGGGCAGCAGGCCTCTTGGACAGGTTGAGAGATAAAAAAATAATAATCCCCGTTCAGTCTCAATGGCGGGGAGCAGGCTGCACTCGGCCACCGAGTGCGGCGGGCAGCAGGCCTCTTGGACAGGTTGAGAGATAAAAAAATAATAATCCCCGTGCAGTCTCAATGGCGGGGTGCGGGCCGGCCCGGCGGCCGAGTGTGGCCGGGGAAGAGGCCTCTTGGCCGGGGTGAATAGTGTTGGAACGCGGCCCGCGGAAATAGTAGCGGTTGGAGGTACCGGGGGCGAAGCCCGCCCCGGCCCGGCGGCCGAGTTAAAAAAAATAATAATCCCCGTTCAGTCTCAATGGCGGGCAGCAGGCTCCACTCGGCCGCCGAGTGCGGCGGGCAGCAGGCCTCTTGGACAGGTTGAGAGATAAAAAAATAATAATCCCCGTGCAGTCTCAATGGCGGGGTGCGGGCCGGCCCGGCGGCCGAGTGTGGCCGGGGAAGAGGCCTCTTGGCCGCGGTGAATAGTGTTGTAACGCGGCCCGCAGAAATAGTAGCGGCTGGAGGTACCGGGGGCGAAGCCCGCCCGGCCCGGAGGCCGAGTTAAAAAAAATAATAATCCCCGTTCAGTCTCAATGGCGGGGTGCGGGCCGGCCCGGCGGCAGAGTGTGGCCGGCGAAGAGGCCTCTTGGCCGGGGTGACTAGTGTTGGAACGCGGCCCGCGGAAATAGTAGCGGCTGGAAGTACCGGAGGCGAAGCCCGCCCCGGCCCGGCGGCCGAATTAAAAAAAATAATAATCCCCGTTCAGTCTCAATGGTGGGGTGCGGGCCAGCCCGGCGGCCGAGTGTGGCCGGGGAAGAGGCCTCTTGGCCGGGGTTAATAGTGTTGGAACGCGGCCCGCGGAAATAGTAGCGGCTGGAGGTACCGGGGACTAAGCCCGACCCGGCCCGGCGGCCGAGTTAAAAAAAATAATAATCCCCGTTCAGTCTCAATGGTTGGGTGCGGGCAGGCCCGGCGGCCGAGTGTGGCCGGGGAAGAGGCCTCTTGGCCGGGGTGAATAGTGTTGGAACGCGGCCCGCGGAAATAGTAGCGGCTGGAGGTACCGGGGACTAAACCCGACCCGGCCCGGCGGCCGAGTTAAAAAAAATAATAATCCCCGTTCAGTCTCAATGGCAGGGAGCAGGCTGCACTCGACCGCCGAGTGCGGCGGGCAGCAGGCCTCTTGGACAGGTTGAGAGATAAAAAAATAATAATCCCCGTTCAGTCTCAATGGCGGGGTGCGGGCCGGCCCGGCGGCCGAGTGTGGCCGGGGAAGAGGCCTCTTGGCCGGGGTGAATAGTGTTGGAACGCGGCACGCGGAAATAGTAGCGGCTGGAGGTACCGGGGGCGAAGCCCGCCCCGGCCCGGCGGCTGAATAAAAAAAAATAATAATCCCCGTTCAGTCTCAATGGCGGGGTGCGGGCCGGCCAGGCGGCAGAGTGTAGCCGGGGAAGAGGCCTCTTGGCCGGGGTGAATAGTGTTGGAACGCGGCCCGCGGAAATAGTAGCGGCTGGAGGTACCGGGGGCCGAGTTAAAAAAAATAATAATCCCCATGCAGTCTCAATGGCGGGGTGCGGGCCGGCCCGGCGGCCGAGTGTGTCCGGGGAAGAGGCCTCTTGACCGGGGTGAATAGTGTTGGAACGCGGCCCGCGGAAATAGTAGCGGCTGGAGGTACCGGGGGCGATGCCCGCCCCGGCCCGGCGGCCAAGTTAAAAAAATAAATAATCCCGTTCAGTCTCAATGGCAGGGTGCGGGCCGGCCCGGCGGCCGAGTGTGTCCGGGGAAGAGGCCTCTTGGCCGGGGTGAATAGTGTTGGAACGCGGCCCGCGGAAATAGTAGCGGCTGGAGGTACCGGGGGCGAAGCCCGCCCCGGCCCGGCGGCCGAGTTAAAAAAAATAATAGTCCCCATTCAGTCTCAATGGTGGGGTGCGGGCCGGCCCGGCGGCCGATTGTGGCCGGGGAAGAGGACTCTTGGCCGGGGTGAATAGTGTTGGAACGCGGCCCGCGGAAATAGTAGCGGCTGGAGTTACCGGGGGCGAAGCCCGCCCCGGCCCGGCGGCCGAGTTAAAAAAAATAATAATCCCCGTTCAGTCTCAATGGCGGGGTGCGGGCCGGCCCGGCGGCCGAGTGTGGCCGGGGAATAGGCCTCTTGGCCGGGGTGAATAGTGTTGGAACGCGGCCCGCGGAAATAGTAGCGGCTGGAGGTACCGGGGGCGATGCCCGCCCCGGCCCGGCGGCCAAGTTAAAAAAATAAATAATCCCCGTTCAGTCTCAATGGCATGGTGCGGGCCGGCCCGGCGGCGATTGCGGCGGGCAGCATGCCTCTTGGACAGGTTGAGAGATAAAAAAATAATAATTCCCATGCAGTCTCAATGGCGGGGCGCGGGCCGGCCCGGCGGCGAGTCCGGCGGGCAGCAGGCCTCTTGGACAGGTTGAGAGATAAAAAAATAATAATTCCCGTGCAGTCTCAATGGCGGGGTGCGGGCCGGCCCGGCGGACAAGTGTGGCCAGTGAAGAGGCCTCTTGGCCGGGGTGAATAGTGTTGAAACGCGGCCCGCGGAAATAGTAGCGGCTGGAGGTACCGGGGGCGATGCCCGCCCCGGCCCGGCGGCCAAGTTAAAAAAATAAATAATCCCCGTTCAGTCTCAATGGCAGGGTGCGGGCCGGCCCGGTGGCCGAGTGTGGCCGGGGAAGAGGCCTCTTGGCCGGGTATAATAGTGTTGGAACGCGGCCCGCGGAAATAGTAGCGGCTGGAGGTACCGGGGGCGAAGCCCGCCCCGGCCCGGCGGCCGAGTTAAAAAAAATAATAATCCCCGTTCAGTCTCAATGGCGGGGTGCGGGCCGGCCCGGCGGCGATTGCGGCGGGCAGCATGCCTCTTGGACAGGTTGAGAGATAAAAAAATAATAATTCCCATGCAGTCTCAATGGCGGGTCGCGGGCCGGCCCGGCGGCGAGTCCGGCGGGCAGCAGGCCTCTTGGACAGGTTGAGAGATAAAAAAATAATAATTCCCGTGCAGTCTCAATGGCGGGGTGCGGGCCGGCCCGGCGGCCGAGTGTGGCCGGGGAATAGGCCTCTTGGCCGGGGTGAATAGTGTTGGAACGCCGCCCGCGGAAATAGTAGCGGCTGGAGCTACCGGGGGCGATGCCTGCCCCGGCCCGGAGGCCGAGCTAAAAAAAAAAATAATCCCCGTTCAGTCTCAATGGCGGGGTGCGGACCGGCCCGGCGGACGAGTGTGGCCGGGGAATAGGCCTCTTGGCCGGGGTGAATAGTGTTGGAACGCGGCCCGCGGAAATAGTAGCGGCTGGAGGTACCGGGGGCGATGCCCGCCCCGGCCCGGCGGCCAAGTTAAAAAAATAAATAATCCCGTTCAGTCTCAATGGCAGGGTGCGGGCCGGCCCGGCGGCCGAGTGTGTCCGGGGAAGAGGCCTCTTGGCCGGGGTGAATAGTGTTGGAACGCGGCCCGCGGAAATAGTAGCGGCTGGAGGTACCGGGGGCGAAGCCCGCCCCGGCCCGGCGGCTGAATAAAAAAAAATAATAATCCCCGTTCAGTCTCAATGGCGGGGTGCGGGCCGGCCAGGCGGCAGAGTGTAGCCGGGGAAGAGGCCTCTTGGCCGGGGTGAATAGTGTTGGAACGCGGCCCGCGGAAATAGTAGCGGCTGGAGGTACCGGGGGCCGAGTTAAAAAAAATAATAATCCCCATGCAGTCTCAATGGCGGGGTGCGGGCCGGCCCGGCGGCCGAGTGTGTCCGGGGAAGAGGCCTCTTGGCCGGGGTGAATAGTGTTGGAACGCGGCCCGCGGAAATAGTAGCGGCTGGAGGTACCGGGGGCGATGCCCGCCCCGGCCCGGCGGCCAAGTTAAAAAAATAAATAATCCCGTTCAGTCTCAATGGCAGGGTGCGGGCCGGCCCGGCGGCCGAGTGTGTCCGGGGAAGAGGCCTCTTGGCCGGGGTGAATAGTGTTGGAACGCGGCCCGCGGAAATAGTAGCGGCTGGAGGTACCGGGGGCGAAGCCCGCCCCGGCCCGGCGGCCGAGTTAAAAAAAATAATAGTCCCCATTCAGTCTCAATGGTGGGGTGCGGGCCGGCCCGGCTGCCGATTGTGGCCGGGGAAGAGGACTCTTGGCCGGGGTGAATAGTGTTGGAACGCGGCCCGCGGAAATAGTAGCGGCTGGAGTTACCGGGGGCGAAGCCCGCCCCGGCCCGGCGGCCGAGTTAAAAAAAATAATAATCCCCGTTCAGTCTCAATGGCGGGGTGCGGGCCGGCCCGGCGGCCGAGTGTGGCCGGGGAATAGGCCTCTTGGCCGGGGTGAATAGTGTTGGAACGCGGCCCGCGGAAATAGTAGCGGCTGGAGGTACCGGGGGCGATGCCCGCCCCGGCCCGGCGGCCAAGTTAAAAAAATAAATAATCCCCGTTCAGTCTCAATGGCATGGTGCGGGCCGGCCCGGCGGCGATTGCGGCGGGCAGCATGCCTCTTGGACAGGTTGAGAGATAAAAAAATAATAATTCCCATGCAGTCTCAATGGCGGGGTGCGGGCCGACCCGGCGGACGAGTGTGGCCAGTGAAGAGGCCTCTTGGCCGGGGTGAATAGTGTTGGAACGCGGCCCGCGGAAATAGTAGCGGCTGGAGGTACCGGGGGCGATGCCCGCCCCGGCCCGGCGGCCGAGTTAAAAAAAATAATAATCCCCGTTCAGTCTCAATGGCGGGGTGCGGGCAGGCCCGGCGGACGAGTGTGGCCGGGGAAGAGGCCTCTTGGCCGGGGTGAATAGTGTTGGAACGCGGCCCGCGGAAATAGTAGCGGCTGGAGGTACCGGGGGCGAAGCCCGCCCCGGCCCGGCGGCCGAGTTAAAAAAAATAATAGTCCCCATTCAGTCTCAATGGTGGGGTGCGGGCCGGCCCGGCGGCCGATTGTGGCCGGGGAAGAGGACTCTTGGCCGGGGTGAATAGTGTTGGAACGCGGCCCGCGGAAATAGTAGCGGCTGGAGTTACCGGGGGCGAAGCCCGCCCCGGCCCGGCGGCCGAGTTAAAAAAAATAATAATCCCCGTTCAGTCTCAATGGCGGGGTGCGGGCCGGCCCGGCGGCCGAGTGTGGCCGGGGAATAGGCCTCTTGGCCGGGGTGAATAGTGTTGGAACGCGGCCCGCGGAAATAGTAGCGGCTGGAGGTACCGGGGGCGATGCCCGCCCCGGCCCGGCGGCCAAGTTAAAAAAATAAATAATCCCCGTTCAGTCTCAATGGCATGGTGCGGGCCGGCCCGGCGGCGATTGCGGCGGGCAGCATGCCTCTTGGACAGGTTGAGAGATAAAAAAATAATAATTCCCATGCAGTCTCAATGGCGGGGCGCGGGCCGGCCCGGCGGCGAGTCCGGCGGGCAGCAGGCCTCTTGGACAGGTTGAGAGATAAAAAAATAATAATTCCCGTGCAGTCTCAATGGCGGGGTGCGGGCCGGCCCGGCGGACAAGTGTGGCCAGTGAAGAGGCCTCTTGGCCGGGGTGAATAGTGTTGAAACGCGGCCCGCGGAAATAGTAGCGGCTGGAGGTACCGGGGGCGATGCCCGCCCCGGCCCGGCGGCCAAGTTAAAAAAATAAATAATCCCCGTTCAGTCTCAATGGCAGGGTGCGGGCCGGCCCGGTGGCCGAGTGTGGCCGGGGAAGAGGCCTCTTGGCCGGGTATAATAGTGTTGGAACGCGGCCCGCGGAAATAGTAGCGGCTGGAGGTACCGGGGGCGAAGCCCGCCCCGGCCCGGCGGCCGAGTTAAAAAAAATAATAATCCCCGTTCAGTCTCAATGGCGGGGTGCGGGCCGGCCCGGCGGCGATTGCGGCGGGCAGCATGCCTCTTGGACAGGTTGAGAGATAAAAAAATAATAATTCCCATGCAGTCTCAATGGCGGGGCGCGGGCCGGCCCGGCGGCGAGTCCGGCGGGCAGCAGGCCTCTTGGACAGGTTGAGAGATAAAAAAATAATAATTCCCGTGCAGTCTCAATGGCGGGGTGCGGGCCGGCCCGGCGGCCGAGTGTGGCCGGGGAATAGGCCTCTTGGCCGGGGTGAATAGTGTTGGAACGCCGCCCGCGGAAATAGTAGCGGCTGGAGCTACCGGGGGCGATGCCTGCCCCGGCCCGGAGGCCGAGCTAAAAAAAAAAATAATCCCCGTTCAGTCTCAATGGCGGGGTGCGGACCGGCCCGGCGGACGAGTGTGGCCGGGGAATAGGCCTCTTGGCCGGGGTGAATAGTGTTGGAACGCGGCCCGCGGAAATAGTAGCGGCTGGAGGTACCGGGGGCGATGCCCGCCCCGGCCCGGCGGCCAAGTTAAAAAAATAAATAATCCCGTTCAGTCTCAATGGCAGGGTGCGGGCCGGCCCGGCGGCCGAGTGTGTCCGGGGAAGAGGCCTCTTGGCCGGGGTGAATAGTGTTGGAACGCGGCCCGCGGAAATAGTAGCGGCTGGAGGTACCGGGGGCGAAGCCCGCCCCGGCCCGGCGGCTGAATAAAAAAAAATAATAATCCCCGTTCAGTCTCAATGGCGGGGTGCGGGCCGGCCAGGCGGCAGAGTGTAGCCGGGGAAGAGGCCTCTTGGCCGGGGTGAATAGTGTTGGAACGCGGCCCGCGGAAATAGTAGCGGCTGGAGGTACCGGGGGCCGAGTTAAAAAAAATAATAATCCCCATGCAGTCTCAATGGCGGGGTGCGGGCCGGCCCGGCGGCCGAGTGTGTCCGGGGAAGAGGCCTCTTGGCCGGGGTGAATAGTGTTGGAACGCGGCCCGCGGAAATAGTAGCGGCTGGAGGTACCGGGGGCGATGCCCGCCCCGGCCCGGCGGCCAAGTTAAAAAAATAAATAATCCCGTTCAGTCTCAATGGCAGGGTGCGGGCCGGCCCGGCGGCCGAGTGTGTCCGGGGAAGAGGCCTCTTGGCCGGGGTGAATAGTGTTGGAACGCGGCCCGCGGAAATAGTAGCGGCTGGAGGTACCGGGGGCGAAGCCCGCCCCGGCCCGGCGGCCGAGTTAAAAAAAATAATAGTCCCCATTCAGTCTCAATGGTGGGGTGCGGGCCGGCCCGGCTGCCGATTGTGGCCGGGGAAGAGGACTCTTGGCCGGGGTGAATAGTGTTGGAACGCGGCCCGCGGAAATAGTAGCGGCTGGAGTTACCGGGGGCGAAGCCCGCCCCGGCCCGGCGGCCGAGTTAAAAAAAATAATAATCCCCGTTCAGTCTCAATGGCGGGGTGCGGGCCGGCCCGGCGGCCGAGTGTGGCCGGGGAATAGGCCTCTTGGCCGGGGTGAATAGTGTTGGAACGCGGCCCGCGGAAATAGTAGCGGCTGGAGGTACCGGGGGCGATGCCCGCCCCGGCCCGGCGGCCAAGTTAAAAAAATAAATAATCCCCGTTCAGTCTCAATGGCATGGTGCGGGCCGGCCCGGCGGCGATTGCGGCGGGCAGCATGCCTCTTGGACAGGTTGAGAGATAAAAAAATAATAATTCCCATGCAGTCTCAATGGCGGGGTGCGGGCCGACCCGGCGGACGAGTGTGGCCAGTGAAGAGGCCTCTTGGCCGGGGTGAATAGTGTTGGAACGCGGCCCGCGGAAATAGTAGCGGCTGGAGGTACCGGGGGCGATGCCCGCCCCGGCCCGGCGGCCGAGTTAAAAAAAATAATAATCCCCGTTCAGTCTCAATGGCGGGGTGCGGGCAGGCCCGGCGGACGAGTGTGGCCGGGGAAGAGGCCTCTTGGCCGGGGTGAATAGTGTTGGAACGCGGCCCGCGGAAATAGTAGCGGCTGGAGGTACCGGGGGCGAAGCCCGCCCCGGCCCGGCGGCCAAGTTAAAAAAATAAATAATCCCGTTCAGTCTCAATGGCAGGGTGCGGGCCGGCCCGGTGGCCGAGTGTGGCCGGGGAAGAGGCCTCTTGGCCGGGGTTAATAGTGTTGGAACGCGGCCCGCGGAAATAGTAGCGGCTGGAGGTACCGGGGGCGAAGCCCGCCCCGGCCCGGCGGCCGAGTTAAAAAAAAAAAAAATCCCCGTTCAGTCTCAATGGCAGGGTGCGGGCCGGCCCGGCGGCGATTGCGGCGGGCAGCAGGCCTCTTGGACAGGTTGAGAGATAAAAAAATAATAATTCCCATGCAGTCTCAATGGCGGGGTGCGGGCCGGCCCGGCGGCGAGTGCGGCGGGCAGCAGGCCTCTTGGACAGGTTGAGAGATAAAAAAATAATAATTCCCGTGCAGTCTCAATGGCGGGGTGCGGGCCGGCCCGGCGGACGAGTGTGGCCAGTGAAGAGGCCTCTTGGCCGGGGTGAATAGTGTTGGAACGCGGCCCGCGGAAATAGTAGCGGCTGGAGGTACCGGGGGTGATGCCCGCCCCGGCCCGGCGGCCAAGTTAAAAAAATAAATAATCCCCGTTCAGTCTCAATGGCAGGGTGCGGGCCGGCCCGGCGGCGATTGCGGCGGGCAGCAGGCCTCTTGGACAGATTGAGAGATAAAAAAATAATAATTCCCATGCAGTCTCAATGGCGGGGTGCGTGCCGGCCCGGCGGCGAGTGCGGCGGGCAGCAGGCCTCTTGGACAGGTTGAGAGATAAAAAAAATAATAATCCCCATTCAGTCTCAATGGCGGGGTGCGGGCAGAACCGGTGGACGAGTGTGGCCGGGGAAGAGGCCTCTTGGCCGGGGTGAATAGTGTTGGAACGCGGCCCGCGGAAATAGTAGCAGCTGGAGGTACCGGGGGCGAAGCCCGCCCCGGCCCGGCGGCCAAGTTAAAAAAATAAATAATCCCGTTCAGTCTCAATGGCAGGGTGCGGGCCGGCCCGGTGGCCGAGTGTGGCCGGGGAAGAGGCCTCTTGGCTGGGGTTAATAGTGTTGGAACGCGGCCCGCGGAAATAGTAGCGGCTGGAGGTACCGGGGGCGAAGCCCGCCCCGGCCCGGCGGCCGAGTTAAAAAAAATAATAATCCCCGTGCAGTCTCAATGGCGGGGTGCGGGCCGGTCCGGCGGCCGACTGTGGCCGGGGAAGAGGCCTCTTGGCCGGGGTGAATATGTTGGAACGCGGCGCGCGGAAATAGTAGCGGCTGGAGGTACCGGGGGCGAAGCCCGCCCCGGCCCGGCGGCCAAGTTAAAAAAATAAATAATCCCGTTCAGTCTCAATGGCAGGGTGCGGGCCGGCCCGGTGGCCGAGTGTGGCCGGGGAAGAGCCCTCTTGGCCGGGGTTAATAGTGTTGGAACGCGGCCCGCGGAAATAGTAGCGGCTGGAGGTACCGGGGGCGAAGCCCGCCCCGGCCCGGCGGCCGAGTTAAAAAAAATAATAATCCCCGTTCAGTCTCAATGGCAGGGTGCGGGCCGGCCCGGCGGCGATTGCGGCGGGCAGCAGGCCTCTTGGACAGGTTGAGAGATAAAAAAATAATAATTCCCATGCAGTCTCAATGGCGGGGTGCGGGCCGGCCCGGCGGCGAGTGCGGCGGGCAGCAGGCCTCTTGGACAGGTTGAGAGATAAAAAAATAATAATTCCCGTGCAGTCTCAATGGCGGGGTGCGGGCCGGCCCGGCGGACGAGTGTGGCCAGTGAAGAGGCCTCTTGGCCGGGTGAATAGTGTTGGAACGCGGCCCGCGGAAATAGTAGCGGCTGGAAGTACCGGGGGCGATGCCCGCCCCGGCCCGGCGGCAAAGTTAAAAAAATAAATAATCCCCGTTCAGTCTCAATGGCAGGGTGCGGGCCGGCCCGGCGGCGATTGCGGCGGGCAGCAGGCCTCTTGGACGGATTGAGAGATAAAAAAATAATAATTCCCAAGCAGTCTCAATGGCGGGGTGCGGGCCGGCCCGGCGGCGAGTGCGGCGGGCAGCAGGCCTCTTGGACAGGTTGAGAGATAAAAAAATAATAATTCCCGTGCAGTCTCAATGGCGGGGTGCGGGCCGGCCCGGCGGACGAGTGTGGCCAGTGAAGAGGCCTCTTGGCCGGGGTGAATAGTGTTGGAACGCGGCCCGCGGAAATAGTAGCGGCTGGAGGTACCGGGGGCGATGCCCGCCCCGGCCCGGAGGCCAAGTTAAAAAAAAAAAAAATCCCCGTTCAGTCTCAATGGCAGGGTGCGGGCCGGCCCGGTGGCCGAGTCTGACCGGGGAAGAGGCCTCTTGGCCGGGGTTAATAGTGTTGGAACGCGGCCCGCGGAAATAGTAGCGGCTGGAGGTACCGGGGACGAAGCCCGCCCCGGCCCGGCGGCCGAGTTAAAAAAAATAATAATCCCCGTTCAGTCTCAATGGCGGGGTGCGTGCCGGCCCGGCGGCAATTGCGGCGGGCAGCAGGCCTCTTGGACAGGTTGAGAGATAAAAAAATAATAATTACCGTGCAGTCTCAATGGCGGGGTGCGGGCCGACCCGGCGGACGAGTGTGGCCAGTGAAGAGGCCTCTTGGCCGGGGTGAATAGTGTTGGAACGCGGCCCGCGGAAATCGTAGCGGCTGGAGGTACCGGGGGCGATGCCCGCCCCGGCCCGGAGGCCAAGTTAAAAAAATAAATAATCCCCGTTCAGTCTCAATGGCAGGGTGCAGGTCGGCCCGATGGCCGAGTGTGGCCGGGGAAGAGGACTCTTGGCCGGGGTTAATAGTGTTGGAACGCGGCCCGCGGAAATAGTAGCGGCTGGGGGTACCGGGGGCGAAGCCCGCCGCGGCCCGGCGGCCGAGTTAAAAAAAATAATAATCCCCGTTCAGTCTCAATGGCGGGGTGCGGGCCGGCCCGGCGGACGAGTGTGGCCGGGGAAGAGGCCTCTTGGCCGGGGTGAATAGTGTTGGAACGCGGCCCGCGGAAATAGTAGCTGCTGGAGGTACCGGGGGCGAAGCCCGCCCCGGCCCGGCGGCCAAGTTAAAAAAAAAATAATCCCGTTCAGTCTCAATGGCAGGGTGCGGGCCGGCCCGGTGGCCGAGTGTGGCCGGGGAAGAGGCCTCTTGGCCGGGGTGAATATGTTGGAACGCGGCGCGCGGAAATAGTAGCGGCTGGAGGTACCGGGGGCGAAGCCCGCCCCGGCCCGGCGGCCGAGTTAAAAAAAATAATAATCCCCGTTCAGTCTCAATGGCGGGGTGCGTGCCGGCCCGGCGGCTAGTGCGGCGGGCAGCAGGCCTCTTGGACAGGTTGAGAGATAAAAAAATAATAATTCCCGTGCAGTCTCAATGGCGGGATGCGGGCCTGCCCGGCGGCCGACTGTGGCCGGGGAAGAGGCCTCTTGGCCGGGGTGAATATGTTGGACCGCGGCGCGCGGAAATAGTAGCGGCTGGAGGAACCGGGGGCGAAGCCCGCCCCGGCCCGGCGGCCGAGTTAAAAAAAATAATAATCCCCGTGCAGTCTCAATGGCGGGGTGCGGGCCGGCCCGGCGGCCGAGTGTGGCCGGGGAATAGGCCTCTTGGCCGGGGTGAATAGTGTTGGAAAGCGGCCCGCGGAAATAGTAGCGGCTGGAGGTACCAGGGGCGATGCCCGCCCCGGCCCGGCGGCCGAGTTAAAAAAAATAATAATCCCCGTTCAGTCTCAATGGCGGGGTGCGGGCCGGCCCGGCGGACGAGTGTGGCCGGGGAAGAGGCCTCTTGGCCGGGGTGAATAGTGTTGGAACGCGGCCCGCGGAAATAGTAGCGGCTGGAGGTACCGGGGGCGAAGCCAGCCCCGGCCCGGCGGCCAAGTTAAAAAAATAAATAATCCCGTTCAGTCTCAATGGCAGGGTGCGGGCCGGCCCAGTGGCCGAGTGTGGCCGGGGAAGAGGCCTCTTGGCCGGGGTTAATAGTGTTGGAACGCGGCCCGCGGAAATAGTAGCGGCTGGAGGTACCAGGGGCGAAGCCCGCCCCGGCCCGGCGGCCGAGTTAAAAAAAATAATAATCCCCGTTCAGTCTCAATGGCGGGGTGCGGGCCGGGGAATCGGCCTCTTGGCCAGGGTGA
Source organism: Hippocampus zosterae (assembly GCF_025434085.1). Lineage (NCBI taxonomy): Eukaryota > Metazoa > Chordata > Actinopteri > Syngnathiformes > Syngnathidae > Hippocampus > Hippocampus zosterae. Next base: position 325,873 of record NW_026262963.1, read on the forward strand.
ATAGTGTTGGAACGCGGCCCGCGGAAATAGTAGCGGCTGGAGGGACCGGGGGCAATGCCCGCCCCGGCCCGGCGGCCAAGTTAAAAAAATAAATAATCCCCGTTCAGTCTCAATGGCAGGGTGCGGGCTGGCCCGGCGGCGATTGCGGCGGGCAGCAGGCCTCTTGGACAGGTTGAGAGATAAAAAAATAATAATTCCCATGCAGTCTCAATGGCGGGGTGCGGGCCGGCCCGGCGGCGAGTGCGGCGGGCAGCAGGCCTCTTGGACAGGTTGAGAGATAAAAAAATAATAATTCCCGTGCAGTCTCAATGGCGGGGTGCGGGCCGGCCCGGCGGACGAGTGTGGCCAGTGAAGAGGCCTCTTGGCCGGGGTGAATAGTGTTGGAACGCGGCCCGCGGAAATAGTAGCGGCTGGAGGTACCGGGGGCGATGCCCGCCCCGGCCCGGCGGCCAAGTTAAAAAAATAAATAATCCCCGTTCAGTCTCAATGGCAGGGTGCGGGCCGGCCCGGCGGCGATTGCGGCGGGCAGCAGGCCTCTTGGACAGGTTGAGAGATAAAAAAATAATAATTCCCATGCAGTCTCAATGGCGGGGTGCGGGCCGGCCCGGCGGCGAGTGCGGCGGGCAGCAGGCCTCTTGGACAGGTTGAGAGATAAAAAAATAATAATTCCCGTGCAGTCTCAATGGCGGGGTGCGGGCCGGCCCGGCGGACGAGTGTGGCCAGTGAAGAGGCCTCTTGGCCGGGGTGAATAGTGTTGGAACGCGGCCCGCGGAAATAGTAGCGGCTGGAGGTACCGGGGGTGATGCCCGCCCCGGCCCGGCGGCCAAGTTAAAAAAATAAATAATCCCCGTTCAGTCTCAATGGCAGGGTGCGGGCCGGCCCGGCGGCGATTGCGGCGGGCAGCAGGCCTCTTGGACAGATTGAGAGATAAAAAAATAATAATTCCCATGCAGTCTCAATGGCGGGGTGCGTGCCGGCCCGGCGGCGAGTGCGGCGGGCAGCAGGCCTCTTGGACAGGTTGAGAGATAAAAAAAATAATAATCCCCATTCAGTCTCAATGGCGGGGTGCGGGCAGAACCGGTGGACGAGTGTGGCCGGGGAAGAGGCCTCTTGGCCGGGGTGAATAGTATTGGAACGCGGCCCGCGGAAATAGTAGCAGCTGGAGGTACCGGGGGCGAAGCCCGCCCCGGCCCGGCGGCCAAGTTAAAAAAATAAATAATCCCGTTCAGTCTCAATGGCAGGGTGCGGGCCGGCCCGGTGGCCGAGTGTGGCCGGGGAAGAGGCCTCTTGGCTGGGGTTAATAGTGTTGGAACGCGGCCCGCGGAAATAGTAGCGGCTGGAGGTACCGGGGGCGAAGCCCGCCCCGGCCCGGCGGCCGAGTTAAAAAAAATAATAATCCCCGTGCAGTCTCAATGGCGGGGTGCGGGCCGGTCCGGCGGCCGACTGTGGCCGGGGAAGAGGCCTCTTGGCCGGGGTGAATATGTTGGAACGCGGCGCGCGGAAATAGTAGCGGCTGGAGGTACCGGGGGCGAAGCCCGCCCCGGCCCGGCGGCCAAGTTAAAAAAATAAATAATCCCGTTCAGTCTCAATGGCAGGGTGCGGGCCGGCCCGGCGGCGATTGCGGCGGGCAGCAGGCCTCTTGGACAGGTTGAGAGATAAAAAAATAATAATTCCCATGCAGTCTCAATGGCGGGGTGCGGGCCGGCCCGGCGGCGAGTGCGGCGGGCAGCAGGCCTCTTGGACAGGTTGAGAGATAAAAAAATAATAATTCCCGTGCAGTCTCAATGGCGGGGTGCGGGCCGGCCCGGCGGACGAGTGTGGCCAGTGAAGAGGCCTCTTGGCCGGGGTGAATAGTGTTGGAACGCGGCCCGCGGAAATAGTAGCGGCTGGAAGTACCGGGGGCGATGCCCGCCCCGGCCCGGCGGCAAAGTTAAAAAAATAAATAATCCCCGTTCAGTCTCAATGGCAGGGTGCGGGCCGGCCCGGCGGCGATTGCGGCGGGCAGCAGGCCTCTTGGACGGATTGAGAGATAAAAAAATAATAATTCCCAAGCAGTCTCAATGGCGGGGTGCGGGCCGGCCCGGCGGCGAGTGCGGCGGGCAGCAGGCCTCTTGGACAGGTTGAGAGATAAAAAAATAATAATTCCCGTGCAGTCTCAATGGCGGGGTGCGGGCCGGCCCGGCGGACGAGTGTGGCCAGTGAAGAGGCCTCTTGGCCGGGGTGAATAGTGTTGGAACGCGGCCCGCGGAAATAGTAGCGGCTGGAGGTACCGGGGGCGATGCCCGCCCCGGCCCGGAGGCCAAGTTAAAAAAAAAAAAAATCCCCGTTCAGTCTCAATGGCAGGGTGCGGGCCGGCCCGGTGGCCGAGTCTGACCGGGGAAGAGGCCTCTTGGCCGGGGTTAATAGTGTTGGAACGCGGCCCGCGGAAATAGTAGCGGCTGGAGGTACCGGGGACGAAGCCCGCCCCGGCCCGGCGGCCGAGTTAAAAAAAATAATAATCCCCGTTCAGTCTCAATGGCGGGGTGCGTGCCGGCCCGGCGGCAATTGCGGCGGGCAGCAGGCCTCTTGGACAGGTTGAGAGATAAAAAAATAATAATTACCGTGCAGTCTCAATGGCGGGGTGCGGGCCGACCCGGCGGACGAGTGTGGCCAGTGAAGAGGCCTCTTGGCCGGGGTGAATAGTGTTGGAACGCGGCCCGCGGAAATCGTAGCGGCTGGAGGTACCGGGGGCGATGCCCGCCCCGGCCCGGAGGCCAAGTTAAAAAAATAAATAATCCCCGTTCAGTCTCAATGGCAGGGTGCAGGTCGGCCCGATGGCCGAGTGTGGCCGGGGAAGAGGACTCTTGGCCGGGGTTAATAGTGTTGGAACGCGGCCCGCGGAAATAGTAGCGGCTGGAGGTACCGGGGGCGAAGCCCGCCGCGGCCCGGCGGCCGAGTTAAAAAAAATAATAATCCCCGTTCAGTCTCAATGGCGGGGTGCGGGCCGGCCCGGCGGACGAGTGTGGCCGGGGAAGAGGCCTCTTGGCCGGGGTGAATAGTGTTGGAACGCGGCCCGCGGAAATAGTAGCTGCTGGAGGTACCGGGGGCGAAGCCCGCCCCGGCCCGGCGGCCAAGTTAAAAAAAAAATAATCCCGTTCAGTCTCAATGGCAGGGTGCGGGCCGGCCCGGTGGCCGAGTGTGGCCGGGGAAGAGGCCTCTTGGCCGGGGTGAATATGTTGGAACGCGGCGCGCGGAAATAGTAGCGGCTGGAGGTACCGGGGGCGAAGCCCGCCCCGGCCCGGCGGCCGAGTTAAAAAAAATAATAATCCCCGTTCAGTCTCAATGGCGGGGTGCGTGCCGGCCCGGCGGCTAGTGCGGCGGGCAGCAGGCCTCTTGGACAGGTTGAGAGATAAAAAAATAATAATTCCCGTGCAGTCTCAATGGCGGGATGCGGGCCTGCCCGGCGGCCGACTGTGGCCGGGGAAGAGGCCTCTTGGCCGGGGTGAATATGTTGGACCGCGGCGCGCGGAAATAGTAGCGGCTGGAGGAACCGGGGGCGAAGCCCGCCCCGGCCCGGCGGCCGAGTTAAAAAAAATAATAATCCCCGTGCAGTCTCAATGGCGGGGTGCGGGCCGGCCCGGCGGCCGAGTGTGGCCGGGGAATAGGCCTCTTGGCCGTGGTGAATAGTGTTGGAAAGCGGCCCGCGGAAATAGTAGCGGCTGGAGGTACCAGGGGCGATGCCCGCCCCGGCCCGGCGGCCGAGTTAAAAAAAATAATAATCCCCGTTCAGTCTCAATGGCGGGGTGCGGGCCGGCCCGGCGGACGAGTGTGGCCGGGGAAGAGGCCTCTTGGCCGGGGTGAATAGTGTTGGAACGCGGCCCGCGGAAATAGTAGCGGCTGGAGGTACCGGGGGCGAAGCCAGCCCCGGCCCGGCGGCCAAGTTAAAAAAATAAATAATCCCGTTCAGTCTCAATGGCAGGGTGCGGGCCGGCCCAGTGGCCGAGTGTGGCCGGGGAAGAGGCCTCTTGGCCGGGGTTAATAGTGTTGGAACGCGGCCCGCGGAAATAGTAGCGGCTGGAGGTACCAGGGGCGAAGCCCGCCCCGGCCCGGCGGCCGAGTTAAAAAAAATAATAATCCCCGTTCAGTCTCAATGGCGGGGTGCGGGCCGGGGAATCGGCCTCTTGGCCAGGGTGAATAGTGTTGGAACGCGGCCCGCGGAAATAGTAGCGGCTGGAGGGACCGGGGGCAATGCCCGCCCCGGCCCGGCGGCCAAGTTAAAAAAATAAATAATCCCCGTTCAGTCTCAATGGCAGGGTGCGGGCTGGCCCGGCGGCGATTGCGGCGGGCAGCAGGCCTCTTGGACAGGTTGAGAGATAAAAAAATAATAATTCCCATGCAGTCTCAATGGCGGGGTGCGGGCCGGCCCGGCGGCGAGTGCGGCGGGCAGCAGGCCTCTTGGACAGGTTGAGAGATAAAAAAATAATAATTCCCGTGCAGTCTCAATGGCGGGGTGCGGGCCGGCCCGGCGGACGAGTGTGGCCAGTGAAGAGGCCTCTTGGCCGGGGTGAATAGTGTTGGAACGCGGCCCGCGGAAATAGTAGCGGCTGGAGGTACCGGGGGCGATGCCCGCCCCGGCCCGGCGGCCAAGTTAAAAAAATAAATAATCCCCGTTCAGTCTCAATGGCAGGGTGCGGGCCGGCCCGGCGGCGACTGCGGCGGGCAGCAGGCCTCTTGGACAGATTGAGAGATAAAAAAATAATAATTCCCATGCAGTCTCAATGGCGGGGTGCGGGCCGGCCCGGCGGCGAGTGCGGCGGGCAGCAGGCCTCTTGGACAGGTTGAGAGATAAAAAAATAATAATTCCCGTGCAGTCTCAATGGCGGGGTGCGGGCCGGCCCGGCGGACGAGTGTGGCCAGTGAAGAGGCCTCTTGGCCGGGGTGAATAGTGTTGGAACGCGGCCCGCGGAAATAGTAGCGGCTGGAGGTACCGGGGGCGATGCCCGCCCCGGCCCGGCGGCCAAGTTAAAAAAATAAATAATCCCCGTTCAGTCTCAATGGCAGCGTGCGGGCTGGCCCGGCGGCGATTGCGGCGGGCAGCAGGCCTCTTGGACAGGTTGAGAGATAAAAAAATAATAATTCCCATGCAGTCTCAATGGCGGGGTGCGGGCCGGCCCGGCGGCGAGTGCGGCGGGCAGCAGGCCTCTTGGACAGGTTGAGAGATAAAAAAATAATAATTCCCGTGCAGTCTCAATGGCGGGGTGCGGGCCGGCCCGGCGGACGAGTGTGGCCAGTGAAGAGGCCTCTTGGCCGGGGTGAATAGTGTTGGAACGCGGCCCGCGGAAATAGTAGCGGCTGGAGGTACCGGGGGCGAAGCCCGCCGCGGCCCGGCGGCCGAGTTAAAAAAAATAATAATCCCCGTTCAGTCTCAATGGCGGGGTGCGGGCCGGCCCGGCGGACGAGTGTGGCCGGGGAAGAGGCCTCTTGGCCGGGGTGAATAGTGTTGGAACGCGGCCCGCGGAAATAGTAGCTGCTGGAGGTACCGGGGGCGAAGCCCGCCCCGGCCCGGCGGCCAAGTTAAAAAAAAAATAATCCCGTTCAGTCTCAATGGCAGGGTGCGGGCCGGCCCGGTGGCCGAGTGTGGCCGGGGAAGAGGCCTCTTGGCCGGGGTGAATATGTTGGAACGCGGCGCGCGGAAATAGTAGCGGCTGGAGGTACCGGGGGCGAAGCCCGCCCCGGCCCGGCGGCCGAGTTAAAAAAAATAATAATCCCCGTTCAGTCTCAATGGCGGGGTGCGTGCCGGCCCGGCGGCTAGTGCGGCGGGCAGCAGGCCTCTTGGACAGGTTGAGAGATAAAAAAATAATAATTCCCGTGCAGTCTCAATGGCGGGATGCGGGCCTGCCCGGCGGCCGACTGTGGCCGGGGAAGAGGCCTCTTGGCCGGGGTGAATATGTTGGACCGCGGCGCGCGGAAATAGTAGCGGCTGGAGGAACCGGGGGCGAAGCCCGCCCCGGCCCGGCGGCCGAGTTAAAAAAAATAATAATCCCCGTGCAGTCTCAATGGCGGGGTGCGGGCCGGCCCGGCGGCCGAGTGTGGCCGGGGAATAGGCCTCTTGGCCGGGGTGAATAGTGTTGGAAAGCGGCCCGCGGAAATAGTAGCGGCTGGAGGTACCAGGGGCGATGCCCGCCCCGGCCCGGCGGCCGAGTTAAAAAAAATAATAATCCCCGTTCAGTCTCAATGGCGGGGTGCGGGCCGGCCCGGCGGACGAGTGTGGCCGGGGAAGAGGCCTCTTGGCCGGGGTGAATAGTGTTGGAACGCGGCCCGCGGAAATAGTAGCGGCTGGAGGTACCGGGGGCGAAGCCAGCCCCGGCCCGGCGGCCAAGTTAAAAAAATAAATAATCCCGTTCAGTCTCAATGGCAGGGTGCGGGCCGGCCCAGTGGCCGAGTGTGGCCGGGGAAGAGGCCTCTTGGCCGGGGTTAATAGTGTTGGAACGCGGCCCGCGGAAATAGTAGCGGCTGGAGGTACCAGGGGCGAAGCCCGCCCCGGCCCGGCGGCCGAGTTAAAAAAAATAATAATCCCCGTTCAGTCTCAATGGCGGGGTGCGGGCCGGGGAATCGGCCTCTTGGCCAGGGTGAATAGTGTTGGAACGCGGCCCGCGGAAATAGTAGCGGCTGGAGGGACCGGGGGCAATGCCCGCCCCGGCCCGGCGGCCAAGTTAAAAAAATAAATAATCCCCGTTCAGTCTCAATGGCAGGGTGCGGGCTGGCCCGGCGGCGATTGCGGCGGGCAGCAGGCCTCTTGGACAGGTTGAGAGATAAAAAAATAATAATTCCCATGCAGTCTCAATGGCGGGGTGCGGGCCGGCCCGGCGGCGAGTGCGGCGGGCAGCAGGCCTCTTGGACAGGTTGAGAGATAAAAAAATAATAATTCCCGTGCAGTCTCAATGGCGGGGTGCGGGCCGGCCCGGCGGACGAGTGTGGCCAGTGAAGAGGCCTCTTGGCCGGGGTGAATAGTGTTGGAACGCGGCCCGCGGAAATAGTAGCGGCTGGAGGTACCGGGGGCGATGCCCGCCCCGGCCCGGCGGCCAAGTTAAAAAAATAAATAATCCCCGTTCAGTCTCAATGGCAGGGTGCGGGCCGGCCCGGCGGCGATTGCGGCGGGCAGCAGGCCTCTTGGACAGGTTGAGAGATAAAAAAATAATAATTCCCATGCAGTCTCAATGGCGGGGTGCGGGCCGGCCCGGCGGCGAGTGCGGCGGGCAGCAGGCCTCTTGGACAGGTTGAGAGATAAAAAAATAATAATTCCCGTGCAGTCTCAATGGCGGGGTGCGGGCCGGCCCGGCGGACGAGTGTGGCCAGTGAAGAGGCCTCTTGGCCGGGGTGAATAGTGTTGGAACGCGGCCCGCGGAAATAGTAGCGGCTGGAGGTACCGGGGGTGATGCCCGCCCCGGCCCGGCGGCCAAGTTAAAAAAATAAATAATCCCCGTTCAGTCTCAATGGCAGGGTGCGGGCCGGCCCGGCGGCGATTGCGGCGGGCAGCAGGCCTCTTGGACAGATTGAGAGATAAAAAAATAATAATTCCCATGCAGTCTCAATGGCGGGGTGCGTGCCGGCCCGGCGGCGAGTGCGGCGGGCAGCAGGCCTCTTGGACAGGTTGAGAGATAAAAAAAATAATAATCCCCATTCAGTCTCAATGGCGGGGTGCGGGCAGAACCGGTGGACGAGTGTGGCCGGGGAAGAGGCCTCTTGGCCGGGGTGAATAGTATTGGAACGCGGCCCGCGGAAATAGTAGCAGCTGGAGGTACCGGGGGCGAAGCCCGCCCCGGCCCGGCGGCCAAGTTAAAAAAATAAATAATCCCGTTCAGTCTCAATGGCAGGGTGCGGGCCGGCCCGGTGGCCGAGTGTGGCCGGGGAAGAGGCCTCTTGGCTGGGGTTAATAGTGTTGGAACGCGGCCCGCGGAAATAGTAGCGGCTGGAGGTACCGGGGGCGAAGCCCGCCCCGGCCCGGCGGCCGAGTTAAAAAAAATAATAATCCCCGTGCAGTCTCAATGGCGGGGTGCGGGCCGGTCCGGCGGCCGACTGTGGCCGGGGAAGAGGCCTCTTGGCCGGGGTGAATATGTTGGAACGCGGCGCGCGGAAATAGTAGCGGCTGGAGGTACCGGGGGCGAAGCCCGCCCCGGCCCGGCGGCCAAGTTAAAAAAATAAATAATCCCGTTCAGTCTCAATGGCAGGGTGCGGGCCGGCCCGGCGGCGATTGCGGCGGGCAGCAGGCCTCTTGGACAGGTTGAGAGATAAAAAAATAATAATTCCCATGCAGTCTCAATGGCGGGGTGCGGGCCGGCCCGGCGGCGAGTGCGGCGGGCAGCAGGCCTCTTGGACAGGTTGAGAGATAAAAAAATAATAATTCCCGTGCAGTCTCAATGGCGGGGTGCGGGCCGGCCCGGCGGACGAGTGTGGCCAGTGAAGAGGCCTCTTGGCCGGGGTGAATAGTGTTGGAACGCGGCCCGCGGAAATAGTAGCGGCTGGAAGTACCGGGGGCGATGCCCGCCCCGGCCCGGCGGCAAAGTTAAAAAAATAAATAATCCCCGTTCAGTCTCAATGGCAGGGTGCGGGCCGGCCCGGCGGCGATTGCGGCGGGCAGCAGGCCTCTTGGACGGATTGAGAGATAAAAAAATAATAATTCCCAAGCAGTCTCAATGGCGGGGTGCGGGCCGGCCCGGCGGCGAGTGCGGCGGGCAGCAGGCCTCTTGGACAGGTTGAGAGATAAAAAAATAATAATTCCCGTGCAGTCTCAATGGCGGGGTGCGGGCCGGCCCGGCGGACGAGTGTGGCCAGTGAAGAGGCCTCTTGGCCGGGGTGAATAGTGTTGGAACGCGGCCCGCGGAAATAGTAGCGGCTGGAGGTACCGGGGGCGATGCCCGCCCCGGCCCGGAGGCCAAGTTAAAAAAAAAAAAAATCCCCGTTCAGTCTCAATGGCAGGGTGCGGGCCGGCCCGGTGGCCGAGTCTGACCGGGGAAGAGGCCTCTTGGCCGGGGTTAATAGTGTTGGAACGCGGCCCGCGGAAATAGTAGCGGCTGGAGGTACCGGGGACGAAGCCCGCCCCGGCCCGGCGGCCGAGTTAAAAAAAATAATAATCCCCGTTCAGTCTCAATGGCGGGGTGCGTGCCGGCCCGGCGGCAATTGCGGCGGGCAGCAGGCCTCTTGGACAGGTTGAGAGATAAAAAAATAATAATTACCGTGCAGTCTCAATGGCGGGGTGCGGGCCGACCCGGCGGACGAGTGTGGCCAGTGAAGAGGCCTCTTGGCCGGGGTGAATAGTGTTGGAACGCGGCCCGCGGAAATCGTAGCGGCTGGAGGTACCGGGGGCGATGCCCGCCCCGGCCCGGAGGCCAAGTTAAAAAAATAAATAATCCCCGTTCAGTCTCAATGGCAGGGTGCAGGTCGGCCCGATGGCCGAGTGTGGCCGGGGAAGAGGACTCTTGGCCGGGGTTAATAGTGTTGGAACGCGGCCCGCGGAAATAGTAGCGGCTGGAGGTACCGGGGGCGAAGCCCGCCGCGGCCCGGCGGCCGAGTTAAAAAAAATAATAATCCCCGTTCAGTCTCAATGGCGGGGTGCGGGCCGGCCCGGCGGACGAGTGTGGCCGGGGAAGAGGCCTCTTGGCCGGGGTGAATAGTGTTGGAACGCGGCCCGCGGAAATAGTAGCTGCTGGAGGTACCGGGGGCGAAGCCCGCCCCGGCCCGGCGGCCAAGTTAAAAAAAAAATAATCCCGTTCAGTCTCAATGGCAGGGTGCGGGCCGGCCCGGTGGCCGAGTGTGGCCGGGGAAGAGGCCTCTTGGCCGGGGTGAATATGTTGGAACGCGGCGCGCGGAAATAGTAGCGGCTGGAGGTACCGGGGGCGAAGCCCGCCCCGGCCCGGCGGCCGAGTTAAAAAAAATAATAATCCCCGTTCAGTCTCAATGGCGGGGTGCGTGCCGGCCCGGCGGCTAGTGCGGCGGGCAGCAGGCCTCTTGGACAGGTTGAGAGATAAAAAAATAATAATTCCCGTGCAGTCTCAATGGCGGGATGCGGGCCTGCCCGGCGGCCGACTGTGGCCGGGGAAGAGGCCTCTTGGCCGGGGTGAATATGTTGGACCGCGGCGCGCGGAAATAGTAGCGGCTGGAGGAACCGGGGGCGAAGCCCGCCCCGGCCCGGCGGCCGAGTTAAAAAAAATAATAATCCCCGTGCAGTCTCAATGGCGGGGTGCGGGCCGGCCCGGCGGCCGAGTGTGGCCGGGGAATAGGCCTCTTGGCCGGGGTGAATAGTGTTGGAAAGCGGCCCGCGGAAATAGTAGCGGCTGGAGGTACCAGGGGCGATGCCCGCCCCGGCCCGGCGGCCGAGTTAAAAAAAATAATAATCCCCGTTCAGTCTCAATGGCGGGGTGCGGGCCGGCCCGGCGGACGAGTGTGGCCGGGGAAGAGGCCTCTTGGCCGGGGTGAATAGTGTTGGAACGCGGCCCGCGGAAATAGTAGCGGCTGGAGGTACCGGGGGCGAAGCCAGCCCCGGCCCGGCGGCCAAGTTAAAAAAATAAATAATCCCGTTCAGTCTCAATGGCAGGGTGCGGGCCGGCCCAGTGGCCGAGTGTGGCCGGGGAAGAGGCCTCTTGGCCGGGGTTAATAGTGTTGGAACGCGGCCCGCGGAAATAGTAGCGGCTGGAGGTACCAGGGGCGAAGCCCGCCCCGGCCCGGCGGCCGAGTTAAAAAAAATAATAATCCCCGTTCAGTCTCAATGGCGGGGTGCGGGCCGGGGAATCGGCCTCTTGGCCAGGGTGAATAGTGTTGGAACGCGGCCCGCGGAAATAGTAGCGGCTGGAGGGACCGGGGGCAATGCCCGCCCCGGCCCGGCGGCCAAGTTAAAAAAATAAATAATCCCCGTTCAGTCTCAATGGCAGGGTGCGGGCTGGCCCGGCGGCGATTGCGGCGGGCAGCAGGCCTCTTGGACAGGTTGAGAGATAAAAAAATAATAATTCCCATGCAGTCTCAATGGCGGGGTGCGGGCCGGCCCGGCGGCGAGTGCGGCGGGCAGCAGGCCTCTTGGACAGGTTGAGAGATAAAAAAATAATAATTCCCGTGCAGTCTCAATGGCGGGGTGCGGGCCGGCCCGGCGGACGAGTGTGGCCAGTGAAGAGGCCTCTTGGCCGGGGTGAATAGTGTTGGAACGCGGCCCGCGGAAATAGTAGCGGCTGGAGGTACCGGGGGCGATGCCCGCCCCGGCCCGGCGGCCAAGTTAAAAAAATAAATAATCCCCGTTCAGTCTCAATGGCAGGGTGCGGGCCGGCCCGGCGGCGACTGCGGCGGGCAGCAGGCCTCTTGGACAGATTGAGAGATAAAAAAATAATAATTCCCATGCAGTCTCAATGGCGGGGTGCGGGCCGGCCCGGCGGCGAGTGCGGCGGGCAGCAGGCCTCTTGGACAGGTTGAGAGATAAAAAAATAATAATTCCCGTGCAGTCTCAATGGCGGGGTGCGGGCCGGCCCGGCGGACGAGTGTGGCCAGTGAAGAGGCCTCTTGGCCGGGGTGAATAGTGTTGGAACGCGGCCCGCGGAAATAGTAGCGGCTGGAGGTACCGGGGGCGATGCCCGCCCCGGCCCGGCGGCCAAGTTAAAAAAATAAATAATCCCCGTTCAGTCTCAATGGCAGCGTGCGGGCTGGCCCGGCGGCGATTGCGGCGGGCAGCAGGCCTCTTGGACAGGTTGAGAGATAAAAAAATAATAATTCCCATGCAGTCTCAATGGCGGGGTGCGGGCCGGCCCGGCGGCGAGTGCGGCGGGCAGCAGGCCTCTTGGACAGGTTGAGAGATAAAAAAATAATAATTCCCGTGCAGTCTCAATGGCGGGGTGCGGGCCGGCCCGGCGGACGAGTGTGGCCAGTGAAGAGGCCTCTTGGCCGGGGTGAATAGTGTTGGAACGCGGCCCGCGGAAATAGTAGCGGCTGGAGGTACCGGGGGCGATGCCCGCCCCGGCCCGGCGGCCAAGTTAAAAAAATAAATAATCCCCGTTCAGTCTCAATGGCAGGGTGCGGGCCGGCCCGGCGGCGATTGCGGCGGGCAGCAGGCCTCTTGGACAGATTGAGAGATAAAAAAATAATAATTCCCATGCAGTCTCAATGGCGGGGTGCGGGCCGGCCCGGCGGCGAGTGCGGCGGGCAGCAGGCCTCTTGGACAGGTTGAGAGATAAAAAAATAATAATTCCCGTGCAGTCTCAATGGCGGGGTGCGGGCCGGCCCGGCGGACGAGTGTGGCCAGTGAAGAGGCCTCTTGGCCGGGGTGAATAGTGTTGGAACGCGGCCCGCGGAAATAGTAGCGGCTGGAGGTACCGGGGGCGATGCCCGCCCCGGCCCGGCGGCCGAGTTAAAAAAAAAAATAATCCCCGTGCAGTCTCAATGGCGGGGTGCGGGCCGGTCCGGCGGCCGACTGTGGCCGGGGAAGAGGCCTCTTGGCCGGGGTGAATATGTTGGAACGCGGCGCGCGGAAATAGTAGCGGCTGGAGGTACCGGGGGCGAAGCCCGCCCCGGCCCGGCGGCCAAGTTAAAAAAATAAATAATCCCGTTCAGTCTCAATGGCAGGGTGCGGGCCGGCCCGGTGGCCGAGTGTGGCCGGGGAAGAGCCCTCTTGGCCGGGGTTAATAGTGTTGGAACGCGGCCCGCGGAAATAGTAGCGGCTGGAGGGACCGGGGGCGATGCCTGCCCCGGCCCGGCGGCCAAGTTAAAAAAATAAATAATCCCCGTTCAGTCTCAATGGCAGGGTGCGGGCCGGCCCGGCGGCGATTGCGGCGGGCAGCAGGCCTCTTGGACAGGTTGAGAGATAAAAAAATAATAATTCCCATGCAGTCTCAATGGCGGGGTGCGGGCCGGCCCGGCGGCGAGTGCGGCGGGCAGCAGGCCTCTTGGACAGGTTGAGAGATAAAAAAATAATAATTCCCGTGCAGTCTCAATGGCGGGGTGCGGGCCGGCCCGGCGGACGAGTGTGGCCAGTGAAGAGGCCTCTTGGCCGGGGTGAATAGTGTTGGAACGCGGCCCGCGGAAATAGTAGCGGCTGGAGGTACCGGGGGTGATGCCCGCCCCGGCCCGGCGGCCAAGTTAAAAAAATAAATAATCCCCGTTCAGTCTCAATGGCAGGGTGCGGGCCGGCCCGGCGGCGATTGCGGCGGGCAGCAGGCCTCTTGGACAGATTGAGAGATAAAAAAATAATAATTCCCATGCAGTCTCAATGGCGGGGTGCGTGCCGGCCCGGCGGCGAGTGCGGCGGGCAGCAGGCCTCTTGGACAGGTTGAGAGATAAAAAAAATAATAATCCCCATTCAGTCTCAATGGCGGGGTGCGGGCAGAACCGGTGGACGAGTGTGGCCGGGGAAGAGGCCTCTTGGCCGGGGTGAATAGTGTTGGAACGCGGCCCGCGGAAATAGTAGCAGCTGGAGGTACCGGGGGCGAAGCCCGCCCCGGCCCGGCGGCCAAGTTAAAAAAATAAATAATCCCGTTCAGTCTCAATGGCAGGGTGCGGGCCGGCCCGGTGGCCGAGTGTGGCCGGGGAAGAGGCCTCTTGGCTGGGGTTAATAGTGTTGGAACGCGGCCCGCGGAAATAGTAGCGGCTGGAGGTACCGGGGGCGAAGCCCGCCCCGGCCCGGCGGCCGAGTTAAAAAAAATAATAATCCCCGTGCAGTCTCAATGGCGGGGTGCGGGCCGGTCCGGCGGCCGACTGTGGCCGGGGAAGAGGCCTCTTGGCCGGGGTGAATATGTTGGAACGCGGCGCGCGGAAATAGTAGCGGCTGGAGGTACCGGGGGCGAAGCCCGCCCCGGCCCGGCGGCCAAGTTAAAAAAATAAATAATCCCGTTCAGTCTCAATGGCAGGGTGCGGGCCGGCCCGGCGGCGATTGCGGCGGGCAGCAGGCCTCTTGGACAGGTTGAGAGATAAAAAAATAATAATTCCCATGCAGTCTCAATGGCGGGGTGCGGGCCGGCCCGGCGGCGAGTGCGGCGGGCAGCAGGCCTCTTGGACAGGTTGAGAGATAAAAAAATAATAATTCCCGTGCAGTCTCAATGGCGGGGTGCGGGCCGGCCCGGCGGACGAGTGTGGCCAGTGAAGAGGCCTCTTGGCCGGGGTGAATAGTGTTGGAACGCGGCCCGCGGAAATAGTAGCGGCTGGAAGTACCGGGGGCGATGCCCGCCCCGGCCCGGCGGCAAAGTTAAAAAAATAAATAATCCCCGTTCAGTCTCAATGGCAGGGTGCGGGCCGGCCCGGCGGCGATTGCGGCGGGCAGCAGGCCTCTTGGACGGATTGAGAGATAAAAAAATAATAATTCCCAAGCAGTCTCAATGGCGGGGTGCGGGCCGGCCCGGCGGCGAGTGCGGCGGGCAGCAGGCCTCTTGGACAGGTTGAGAGATAAAAAAATAATAATTCCCGTGCAGTCTCAATGGCGGGGTGCGGGCCGGCCCGGCGGACGAGTGTGGCCAGTGAAGAGGCCTCTTGGCCGGGGTGAATAGTGTTGGAACGCGGCCCGCGGAAATAGTAGCGGCTGGAGGTACCGGGGGCGATGCCCGCCCCGGCCCGGAGGCCAAGTTAAAAAAAAAAAAAATCCCCGTTCAGTCTCAATGGCAGGGTGCGGGCCGGCCCGGTGGCCGAGTCTGACCGGGGAAGAGGCCTCTTGGCCGGGGTTAATAGTGTTGGAACGCGGCCCGCGGAAATAGTAGCGGCTGGAGGTACCGGGGACGAAGCCCGCCCCGGCCCGGCGGCCGAGTTAAAAAAAATAATAATCCCCGTTCAGTCTCAATGGCGGGGTGCGTGCCGGCCCGGCGGCAATTGCGGCGGGCAGCAGGCCTCTTGGACAGGTTGAGAGATAAAAAAATAATAATTACCGTGCAGTCTCAATGGCGGGGTGCGGGCCGACCCGGCGGACGAGTGTGGCCAGTGAAGAGGCCTCTTGGCCGGGGTGAATAGTGTTGGAACGCGGCCCGCGGAAATCGTAGCGGCTGGAGGTACCGGGGGCGATGCCCGCCCCGGCCCGGAGGCCAAGTTAAAAAAATAAATAATCCCCGTTCAGTCTCAATGGCAGGGTGCAGGTCGGCCCGATGGCCGAGTGTGGCCGGGGAAGAGGACTCTTGGCCGGGGTTAATAGTGTTGGAACGCGGCCCGCGGAAATAGTAGCGGCTGGAGGTACCGGGGGCGAAGCCCGCCGCGGCCCGGCGGCCGAGTTAAAAAAAATAATAATCCCCGTTCAGTCTCAATGGCGGGGTGCGGGCCGGCCCGGCGGACGAGTGTGGCCGGGGAAGAGGCCTCTTGGCCGGGGTGAATAGTGTTGGAACGCGGCCCGCGGAAATAGTAGCTGCTGGAGGTACCGGGGGCGAAGCCCGCCCCGGCCCGGCGGCCAAGTTAAAAAAAAAATAATCCCGTTCAGTCTCAATGGCAGGGTGCGGGCCGGCCCGGTGGCCGAGTGTGGCCGGGGAAGAGGCCTCTTGGCCGGGGTGAATATGTTGGAACGCGGCGCGCGGAAATAGTAGCGGCTGGAGGTACCGGGGGCGAAGCCCGCCCCGGCCCGGCGGCCGAGTTAAAAAAAATAATAATCCCCGTTCAGTCTCAATGGCGGGGTGCGTGCCGGCCCGGCGGCTAGTGCGGCGGGCAGCAGGCCTCTTGGACAGGTTGAGAGATAAAAAAATAATAATTCCCGTGCAGTCTCAATGGCGGGATGCGGGCCTGCCCGGCGGCCGACTGTGGCCGGGGAAGAGGCCTCTTGGCCGGGGTGAATATGTTGGACCGCGGCGCGCGGAAATAGTAGCGGCTGGAGGAACCGGGGGCGAAGCCCGCCCCGGCCCGGCGGCCGAGTTAAAAAAAATAATAATCCCCGTGCAGTCTCAATGGCGGGGTGCGGGCCGGCCCGGCGGCCGAGTGTGGCCGGGGAATAGGCCTCTTGGCCGGGGTGAATAGTGTTGGAAAGCGGCCCGCGGAAATAGTAGCGGCTGGAGGTACCAGGGGCGATGCCCGCCCCGGCCCGGCGGCCGAGTTAAAAAAAATAATAATCCCCGTTCAGTCTCAATGGCGGGGTGCGGGCCGGCCCGGCGGACGAGTGTGGCCGGGGAAGAGGCCTCTTGGCCGGGGTGAATAGTGTTGGAACGCGGCCCGCGGAAATAGTAGCGGCTGGAGGTACCGGGGGCGAAGCCAGCCCCGGCCCGGCGGCCAAGTTAAAAAAATAAATAATCCCGTTCAGTCTCAATGGCAGGGTGCGGGCCGGCCCAGTGGCCGAGTGTGGCCGGAGAAGAGGCCTCTTGGCCGGGGTTAATAGTGTTGGAACGCGGCCCGCGGAAATAGTAGCGGCTGGAGGTACCAGGGGCGAAGCCCGCCCCGGCCCGGCGGCCGAGTTAAAAAAAATAATAATCCCCGTTCAGTCTCAATGGCGGGGTGCGGGCCGGGGAATCGGCCTCTTGGCCAGGGTGAATAGTGTTGGAACGCGGCCCGCGGAAATAGTAGCGGCTGGAGGGACCGGGGGCAATGCCCGCCCCGGCCCGGCGGCCAAGTTAAAAAAATAAATAATCCCCGTTCAGTCTCAATGGCAGGGTGCGGGCTGGCCCGGCGGCGATTGCGGCGGGCAGCAGGCCTCTTGGACAGGTTGAGAGATAAAAAAATAATAATTCCCATGCAGTCTCAATGGCGGGGTGCGGGCCGGCCCGGCGGCGAGTGCGGCGGGCAGCAGGCCTCTTGGACAGGTTGAGAGATAAAAAAATAATAATTCCCGTGCAGTCTCAATGGCGGGGTGCGGGCCGGCCCGGCGGACGAGTGTGGCCAGTGAAGAGGCCTCTTGGCCGGGGTGAATAGTGTTGGAACGCGGCCCGCGGAAATAGTAGCGGCTGGAGGTACCGGGGGCGATGCCCGCCCCGGCCCGGCGGCCAAGTTAAAAAAATAAATAATCCCCGTTCAGTCTCAATGGCAGGGTGCGGGCCGGCCCGGCGGCGATTGCGGCGGGCAGCAGGCCTCTTGGACAGATTGAGAGATAAAAAAATAATAATTCCCATGCAGTCTCAATGGCGGGGTGCGGGCCGGCCCGGCGGCGAGTGCGGCGGGCAGCAGGCCTCTTGGACAGGTTGAGAGATAAAAAAATAATAATTCCCGTGCAGTCTCAATGGCGGGGTGCGGGCCGGCCCGGCGGACGAGTGTGGCCAGTGAAGAGGCCTCTTGGCCGGGGTGAATAGTGTTGGAACGCGGCCCGCGGAAATAGTAGCGGCTGGAGGTACCGGGGGCGATGCCCGCCCCGGCCCGGAGGCCAAGTTAAAAAAAATAATAATCCCCGTTCAGTCTCAATGGCGGGGTGCGGGCCGGCCCGGCGGCGAGTCCGGCGGGCAGCAGGCCTCTTGGACAGGTTGAGAGATAAAAAAATAATAATTCCCGTGCAGTCTCAATGGCGGGGTGCGGGCCGGGGAATAGGCCTCTTGGCCGGGGTGAATAGTGTTGGAACGCGGCCCGCGGAAATAGTAGCGGCTGGAGGTACCGGGGGCGATGCCCGCTCCGGCCCGGCGGCCAAGTTAAAAAAATAAATAATCCCCGTTCAGTCTCAATGGCGGGGTGCGGGCCGGCCCGGCGGCCAAGTGTGCCCGGGGAATAGGCCTCTTGGCCGGGGTGAATAGTGTTGGAACGCGGCCCGCGGAAATATTAGCGGCTGGAGGTACCGGGGGCGATGCCCGGCCCGGCGGCCGAGTTAAAAAAAAAAAAAATCCCCGTTCAGTCTCAATGGCGGGGTGCGTGCCGGCCCGGCGGACGAGTGCTGCCGGGGAAGAGGCCTCTTGGCCGCGGTGAATAGTGTTGGAACGCGGCCCGCGGAAATAGTAGCGGCTGGAGGTAACGGGGGTGATGCCCGCCCCGGCCCGGCGGCCAAGTTAAAAAAATGAATAATCCCCGTTCAGTCTCAATGGCAGGGTGCGGGCCTGCCCGGCGGCGAGTGCGGCGGGCAGCAGGCCTCTTGGACAGGTTGAGAGATAAAAAAATAATAATTCCCGTGCAGTCTCAATGGCGGGGTGCGGGCCGGGGAATAGGCCTCTTGGCCGGGGTGAATAGTGTTGGAACGCGGCCCGCGGAAATAGTAGCGGCTGGAGGTACCGGGGGCGATGCCCGCCCCGGCCCGGCGGCCAAGTTAAAAAAATAAATAATCCCCGTTCAGTCTCAATGGCAGGGTGCGGCCTGGCCCGGCCGCGATTGCGGTGGGCAGCAGGCCTCTTGGACAGGTTGAGAGATAAAAAAATAATAATTCCCATGCAGTCTTAATGGCGGGGTGCGGGCCGGCCCGGCGGCGAGTGCGGCGGGCAGCAGGCCTCTTGGACAGGTTGAGAGATAAAAAAATAATAATTCCCGTGCAGTCTCAATGGCAGGGTGCGGGCCGGCCCGGTGGCCGAGTGTGGCCGAGGAAGAGGCCTCTTGGCCGGGGTTAATAGTGTTGGAACGCGGCCCGCGGAAATAGTAGCGGCTGGTGGTACCGGGGGCGAAGCCCGCCCCGGACCGGCGGCCGAGTTAAAAAAAATAATAATCCCCGTTCAGTCTCAATGGCGGGGTGCGGGCCGGCCCGGCGGACGACTGTGGCCGGGGAAGAGGCCTCTTGGCCGGGGTGAATAGTGTTGGAACGCGGCCCGCGGAAATAGTAGCGGCTGGAGGTACCGGGGGCGATGCCCGCCCCGGCCCGGCGGCCAAGTTAAAAAAATAAATAATCCCCGTTCAGTCTCAATGGCAGGGTGCGGGCCGGCCCGGCGGCGATTGCGGCGGGCAGCAGGCCTCTTGGACAGATTGAGAGATAAAAAAATAATAATTCCCATGCAGTCTCAATGGCGGGGTGCGGGCCGGCCCGGCGGCGAGTGCGGCGGGCAGCAGGCCTCTTGGACAGGTTGAGAGATAAAAAAATAATAATTCCCGTGCAGTCTCAATGGCGGGGTGC
The DNA here is from genome assembly GCF_025434085.1 of Hippocampus zosterae. Taxonomy (NCBI): domain Eukaryota; kingdom Metazoa; phylum Chordata; class Actinopteri; order Syngnathiformes; family Syngnathidae; genus Hippocampus; species Hippocampus zosterae. The sequence goes on from NW_026262963.1 coordinate 344,786, forward strand.
GGGCCGGCCCGGCGGCGAGTGCGGCGGGCAGCAGGCCTCTTGGACAGGTTGAGAGATAAAAAAATAATAATTCCCGTGCAGTCTCAATGGCGGGGTGCGGGCCGGGGAATAGGCCTCTTGGCCGGGGTGAATAGTGTTGGAACGCGGCCCGCGGAAATAGTAGTGGCTGGAGGTACCGGGGGTGATGCCCGCCCCGGCCCGGCGGCCAAGTTAAAAAAATGAATAATCCCCGTTCAGTCTCAATGGCAGGGTGCGGGCCTGCCCGGCGGCGAGTGCGGCGGGCAGCAGGCCTCTTGGACAGGTTGAGAGATAAAAAAATAATAATTCCCGTGCAGTCTCAATGGCGGGGTGCGGGCCGGCCCGGCGGCGAGTGCGGCGGGCAGCAGGCCTCTTGGACAGGTTGAGAGATAAAAAAATAATAATTCCCGTGCAGTCTCAATGGCGGGGTGCGGGCCGGCCCGGCGGACGAGTGTGGCCAGTGAAGAGGCCTCTTGGCCGGGGTTAATAGTGTTGGAACGCGGCCCGCGGAAATAGTAGCGGCTGGAGGGACCGGGGGCGATGCCCGCCCCGGCCCGGCGGCCAAGTTAAAAAAATAAATAATCCCCGTTCAGTCTCAATGGCAGGGTGCGGGCCGGCCCGGCGGCGATTGCGGCGGGCAGCAGGCCTCTTGGACAGGTTGAGAGATAAAAAAATAATAATTCCCATGCAGTCTCAATGGCGGGGTGCGGGCCGGCCCGGCGGCGAGTGCGGCGGGCAGCAGGCCTCTTGGACAGGTTGAGAGATAAAAAAATAATAATTCCCGTGCAGTCTCAATGGCGGGGTGCGGGCCGGCCCGGCGGACGAGTGTGGCCAGTGAAGAGGCCTCTTGGCCGGGGTGAATAGTGTTGGAACGCGGCCCGCGGAAATAGTAGCGGCTGGAGGTACCGGGGGTGATGCCCGCCCCGGCCCGGCGGCCAAGTTAAAAAAATAAATAATCCCCGTTCAGTCTCAATGGCAGGGTGCGGGCCGGCCCGGCGGCGATTGCGGCGGGCAGCAGGCCTCTTGGACAGATTGAGAGATAAAAAAATAATAATTCCCATGCAGTCTCAATGGCGGGGTGCGTGCCGGCCCGGCGGCGAGTGCGGCGGGCAGCAGGCCTCTTGGACAGGTTGAGAGATAAAAAAAATAATAATCCCCATTCAGTCTCAATGGCGGGGTGCGGGCAGAACCGGTGGACGAGTGTGGCCGGGGAAGAGGCCTCTTGGCCGGGGTGAATAGTGTTGGAACGCGGCCCGCGGAAATAGTAGCAGCTGGAGGTACCGGGGGCGAAGCCCGCCCCGGCCCGGCGGCCAAGTTAAAAAAATAAATAATCCCGTTCAGTCTCAATGGCAGGGTGCGGGCCGGCCCGGTGGCCGAGTGTGGCCGGGGAAGAGGCCTCTTGGCTGGGGTTAATAGTGTTGGAACGCGGCCCGCGGAAATAGTAGCGGCTGGAGGTACCGGGGGCGAAGCCCGCCCCGGCCCGGCGGCCGAGTTAAAAAAAATAATAATCCCCGTGCAGTCTCAATGGCGGGGTGCGGGCCGGTCCGGCGGCCGACTGTGGCCGGGGAAGAGGCCTCTTGGCCGGGGTGAATATGTTGGAACGCGGCGCGCGGAAATAGTAGCGGCTGGAGGTACCGGGGGCGAAGCCCGCCCCGGCCCGGCGGCCAAGTTAAAAAAATAAATAATCCCGTTCAGTCTCAATGGCAGGGTGCGGGCCGGCCCGGCGGCGATTGCGGCGGGCAGCAGGCCTCTTGGACAGGTTGAGAGATAAAAAAATAATAATTCCCATGCAGTCTCAATGGCGGGGTGCGGGCCGGCCCGGCGGCGAGTGCGGCGGGCAGCAGGCCTCTTGGACAGGTTGAGAGATAAAAAAATAATAATTCCCGTGCAGTCTCAATGGCGGGGTGCGGGCCGGCCCGGCGGACGAGTGTGGCCAGTGAAGAGGCCTCTTGGCCGGGGTGAATAGTGTTGGAACGCGGCCCGCGGAAATAGTAGCGGCTGGAAGTACCGGGGGCGATGCCCGCCCCGGCCCGGCGGCAAAGTTAAAAAAATAAATAATCCCCGTTCAGTCTCAATGGCAGGGTGCGGGCCGGCCCGGCGGCGATTGCGGCGGGCAGCAGGCCTCTTGGACGGATTGAGAGATAAAAAAATAATAATTCCCAAGCAGTCTCAATGGCGGGGTGCGGGCCGGCCCGGCGGCGAGTGCGGCGGGCAGCAGGCCTCTTGGACAGGTTGAGAGATAAAAAAATAATAATTCCCGTGCAGTCTCAATGGCGGGGTGCGGGCCGGCCCGGCGGACGAGTGTGGCCAGTGAAGAGGCCTCTTGGCCGGGGTGAATAGTGTTGGAACGCGGCCCGCGGAAATAGTAGCGGCTGGAGGTACCGGGGGCGATGCCCGCCCCGGCCCGGAGGCCAAGTTAAAAAAAAAAAAAATCCCCGTTCAGTCTCAATGGCAGGGTGCGGGCCGGCCCGGTGGCCGAGTCTGACCGGGGAAGAGGCCTCTTGGCCGGGGTTAATAGTGTTGGAACGCGGCCCGCGGAAATAGTAGCGGCTGGAGGTACCGGGGACGAAGCCCGCCCCGGCCCGGCGGCCGAGTTAAAAAAAATAATAATCCCCGTTCAGTCTCAATGGCGGGGTGCGTGCCGGCCCGGCGGCAATTGCGGCGGGCAGCAGGCCTCTTGGACAGGTTGAGAGATAAAAAAATAATAATTACCGTGCAGTCTCAATGGCGGGGTGCGGGCCGACCCGGCGGACGAGTGTGGCCAGTGAAGAGGCCTCTTGGCCGGGGTGAATAGTGTTGGAACGCGGCCCGCGGAAATCGTAGCGGCTGGAGGTACCGGGGGCGATGCCCGCCCCGGCCCGGAGGCCAAGTTAAAAAAATAAATAATCCCCGTTCAGTCTCAATGGCAGGGTGCAGGTCGGCCCGATGGCCGAGTGTGGCCGGGGAAGAGGACTCTTGGCCGGGGTTAATAGTGTTGGAACGCGGCCCGCGGAAATAGTAGCGGCTGGAGGTACCGGGGGCGAAGCCCGCCGCGGCCCGGCGGCCGAGTTAAAAAAAATAATAATCCCCGTTCAGTCTCAATGGCGGGGTGCGGGCCGGCCCGGCGGACGAGTGTGGCCGGGGAAGAGGCCTCTTGGCCGGGGTGAATAGTGTTGGAACGCGGCCCGCGGAAATAGTAGCTGCTGGAGGTACCGGGGGCGAAGCCCGCCCCGGCCCGGCGGCCAAGTTAAAAAAAAAATAATCCCGTTCAGTCTCAATGGCAGGGTGCGGGCCGGCCCGGTGGCCGAGTGTGGCCGGGGAAGAGGCCTCTTGGCCGGGGTGAATATGTTGGAACGCGGCGCGCGGAAATAGTAGCGGCTGGAGGTACCGGGGGCGAAGCCCGCCCCGGCCCGGCGGCCGAGTTAAAAAAAATAATAATCCCCGTTCAGTCTCAATGGCGGGGTGCGTGCCGGCCCGGCGGCTAGTGCGGCGGGCAGCAGGCCTCTTGGACAGGTTGAGAGATAAAAAAATAATAATTCCCGTGCAGTCTCAATGGCGGGATGCGGGCCTGCCCGGCGGCCGACTGTGGCCGGGGAAGAGGCCTCTTGGCCGGGGTGAATATGTTGGACCGCGGCGCGCGGAAATAGTAGCGGCTGGAGGAACCGGGGGCGAAGCCCGCCCCGGCCCGGCGGCCGAGTTAAAAAAAATAATAATCCCCGTGCAGTCTCAATGGCGGGGTGCGGGCCGGCCCGGCGGCCGAGTGTGGCCGGGGAATAGGCCTCTTGGCCGGGGTGAATAGTGTTGGAAAGCGGCCCGCGGAAATAGTAGCGGCTGGAGGTACCAGGGGCGATGCCCGCCCCGGCCCGGCGGCCGAGTTAAAAAAAATAATAATCCCCGTTCAGTCTCAATGGCGGGGTGCGGGCCGGCCCGGCGGACGAGTGTGGCCGGGGAAGAGGCCTCTTGGCCGGGGTGAATAGTGTTGGAACGCGGCCCGCGGAAATAGTAGCGGCTGGAGGTACCGGGGGCGAAGCCAGCCCCGGCCCGGCGGCCAAGTTAAAAAAATAAATAATCCCGTTCAGTCTCAATGGCAGGGTGCGGGCCGGCCCAGTGGCCGAGTGTGGCCGGGGAAGAGGCCTCTTGGCCGGGGTTAATAGTGTTGGAACGCGGCCCGCGGAAATAGTAGCGGCTGGAGGTACCAGGGGCGAAGCCCGCCCCGGCCCGGCGGCCGAGTTAAAAAAAATAATAATCCCCGTTCAGTCTCAATGGCGGGGTGCGGGCCGGGGAATCGGCCTCTTGGCCAGGGTGAATAGTGTTGGAACGCGGCCCGCGGAAATAGTAGCGGCTGGAGGGACCGGGGGCAATGCCCGCCCCGGCCCGGCGGCCAAGTTAAAAAAATAAATAATCCCCGTTCAGTCTCAATGGCAGGGTGCGGGCTGGCCCGGCGGCGATTGCGGCGGGCAGCAGGCCTCTTGGACAGGTTGAGAGATAAAAAAATAATAATTCCCATGCAGTCTCAATGGCGGGGTGCGGGCCGGCCCGGCGGCGAGTGCGGCGGGCAGCAGGCCTCTTGGACAGGTTGAGAGATAAAAAAATAATAATTCCCGTGCAGTCTCAATGGCGGGGTGCGGGCCGGCCCGGCGGACGAGTGTGGCCAGTGAAGAGGCCTCTTGGCCGGGGTGAATAGTGTTGGAACGCGGCCCGCGGAAATAGTAGCGGCTGGAGGTACCGGGGGCGATGCCCGCCCCGGCCCGGCGGCCAAGTTAAAAAAATAAATAATCCCCGTTCAGTCTCAATGGCAGGGTGCGGGCCGGCCCGGCGGCGATTGCGGCGGGCAGCAGGCCTCTTGGACAGATTGAGAGATAAAAAAATAATAATTCCCATGCAGTCTCAATGGCGGGGTGCGGGCCGGCCCGGCGGCGAGTGCGGCGGGCAGCAGGCCTCTTGGACAGGTTGAGAGATAAAAAAATAATAATTCCCGTGCAGTCTCAATGGCGGGGTGCGGGCCGGCCCGGCGGACGAGTGTGGCCAGTGAAGAGGCCTCTTGGCCGGGGTGAATAGTGTTGGAACGCGGCCCGCGGAAATAGTAGCGGCTGGAGGTACCGGGGGCGATGCCCGCCCCGGCCCGGAGGCCAAGTTAAAAAAAATAATAATCCCCGTTCAGTCTCAATGGCGGGGTGCGGGCCGGCCCGGCGGCGAGTCCGGCGGGCAGCAGGCCTCTTGGACAGGTTGAGAGATAAAAAAATAATAATTCCCGTGCAGTCTCAATGGCGGGGTGCGGGCCGGGGAATAGGCCTCTTGGCCGGGGTGAATAGTGTTGGAACGCGGCCCGCGGAAATAGTAGCGGCTGGAGGTACCGGGGGCGATGCCCGCTCCGGCCCGGCGGCCAAGTTAAAAAAATAAATAATCCCCGTTCAGTCTCAATGGCGGGGTGCGGGCCGGCCCGGCGGCCAAGTGTGCCCGGGGAATAGGCCTCTTGGCCGGGGTGAATAGTGTTGGAACGCGGCCCGCGGAAATATTAGCGGCTGGAGGTACCGGGGGCGATGCCCGGCCCGGCGGCCGAGTTAAAAAAAAAAAAAATCCCCGTTCAGTCTCAATGGCGGGGTGCGTGCCGGCCCGGCGGACGAGTGCTGCCGGGGAAGAGGCCTCTTGGCCGCGGTGAATAGTGTTGGAACGCGGCCCGCGGAAATAGTAGCGGCTGGAGGTAACGGGGGTGATGCCCGCCCCGGCCCGGCGGCCAAGTTAAAAAAATGAATAATCCCCGTTCAGTCTCAATGGCAGGGTGCGGGCCTGCCCGGCGGCGAGTGCGGCGGGCAGCAGGCCTCTTGGACAGGTTGAGAGATAAAAAAATAATAATTCCCGTGCAGTCTCAATGGCGGGGTGCGGGCCGGGGAATAGGCCTCTTGGCCGGGGTGAATAGTGTTGGAACGCGGCCCGCGGAAATAGTAGCGGCTGGAGGTACCGGGGGCGATGCCCGCCCCGGCCCGGCGGCCAAGTTAAAAAAATAAATAATCCCCGTTCAGTCTCAATGGCAGGGTGCGGCCTGGCCCGGCCGCGATTGCGGTGGGCAGCAGGCCTCTTGGACAGGTTGAGAGATAAAAAAATAATAATTCCCATGCAGTCTTAATGGCGGGGTGCGGGCCGGCCCGGCGGCGAGTGCGGCGGGCAGCAGGCCTCTTGGACAGGTTGAGAGATAAAAAAATAATAATTCCCGTGCAGTCTCAATGGCAGGGTGCGGGCCGGCCCGGTGGCCGAGTGTGGCCGAGGAAGAGGCCTCTTGGCCGGGGTTAATAGTGTTGGAACGCGGCCCGCGGAAATAGTAGCGGCTGGTGGTACCGGGGGCGAAGCCCGCCCCGGACCGGCGGCCGAGTTAAAAAAAATAATAATCCCCGTTCAGTCTCAATGGCGGGGTGCGGGCCGGCCCGGCGGACGACTGTGGCCGGGGAAGAGGCCTCTTGGCCGGGGTGAATAGTGTTGGAACGCGGCCCGCGGAAATAGTAGCGGCTGGAGGTACCGGGGGCGATGCCCGCCCCGGCCCGGCGGCCAAGTTAAAAAAATAAATAATCCCCGTTCAGTCTCAATGGCAGGGTGCGGGCCGGCCCGGCGGCGATTGCGGCGGGCAGCAGGCCTCTTGGACAGATTGAGAGATAAAAAAATAATAATTCCCATGCAGTCTCAATGGCGGGGTGCGGGCCGGCCCGGCGGCGAGTGCGGCGGGCAGCAGGCCTCTTGGACAGGTTGAGAGATAAAAAAATAATAATTCCCGTGCAGTCTCAATGGCGGGGTGCGGGCCGGCCCGGCGGCGAGTGCGGCGGGCAGCAGGCCTCTTGGACAGGTTGAGAGATAAAAAAATAATAATTCCCGTGCAGTCTCAATGGCGGGGTGCGGGCCGGGGAATAGGCCTCTTGGCCGGGGTGAATAGTGTTGGAACGCGGCCCGCGGAAATAGTAGTGGCTGGAGGTACCGGGGGTGATGCCCGCCCCGGCCCGGCGGCCAAGTTAAAAAAATGAATAATCCCCGTTCAGTCTCAATGGCAGGGTGCGGGCCTGCCCGGCGGCGAGTGCGGCGGGCAGCAGGCCTCTTGGACAGGTTGAGAGATAAAAAAATAATAATTCCCGTGCAGTCTCAATGGCGGGGTGCGGGCCGGCCCGGCGGCGAGTGCGGCGGGCAGCAGGCCTCTTGGACAGGTTGAGAGATAAAAAAAATAATAATTCCCGTGCAGTCTCAATGGCGGGGTGCGGGCCGGGGAATAGGCCTCTTGGCCGGGGTGAATAGTGTTGGAACGCGGCCCGCGGAAATAGTAGCGGCTGGAGGTACCGGGGGCGATGCCCGCCCCGGCCCGGCGGCCAAGTTAAAAAAATAAATAATCCCCGTGCAGTCTCAATGGCGGGGTGCGGGCCGGCCCGGCGGCGATTGCGGCGGGCAGCAGGCCTCTTGGACAGGTTGAGAGATAAAAAAATAATAATTCCCGTGCAGTCTCAATGGCGGGGTGCGGGCCGGGGAATAGGCCTCTTGGCCGGGGTGAATAGTGTTGGAACACGGCCCGCGGAAATAGTAGCGGCTGGAGGTACCGGGGGCGATGCCCGCCCCGGGCCGGCGGCCAAGTTAAAAAAATAAATAATCCCCGTTCAGTCTCAATGGCAGGGTGCGGGCCGGCCCGGCGGCGAGTGCGGCGGGCAGCAGGCCTCTTGGACAGGTTGAGAGATAAAAAAATAATAATTCCCGTTCAGTCTCAATGGCAGGGTGCGGGCCGGCCCGGCGGCGATTGCGGCGGGCAGCAGGCCTCTTGGACAGGTTGAGAGATAAAAAAATAATAATTCCCATGCAGTCTCAATGGCGGGGTGCGGGCCGGGGAATAGGCCTCTTGGCCGGGGTGAATATGTTGGAACGCGGCGCGCGTAAATAGAAGCGGCTGGAGGTACCGGGGGCGAAGCCCGCCCCGGCCCGGAGGCCGAGTTAAAAAAAATAATAATCCCCGTTCAGTCTCAATGGCGGGGTGCGGGCCGGCCCGGCGGCGAGTGCGGCGGGCAGCAGGCCTCTTGGACAGGTTGAGAGATAAAAAAATAATAATTCCCGTGCAGTCTCAATGGCGGGGTGCGGGCCGGGGAATAGGCCTCTTGGCCGGGGTGAATAGTGTTGGAACACGGCCCGCGGAAATAGTAGCGGCTGGAGGTACCAGGGGCGATGCCCGCCCCGGCCCGGCGGCCGAGTTAAAAAAAATAATAATCCCCGTTCAGTCTCAATGGCGGGGTGCGGGCCGGCCCGGCGGACGAGTGTGGCCGGGGAAGAGGCCTCTTGGCCGGGGTGAATAGTGTTGGAACGCGGCCCGCGGAAATAGTAGCGGCTGGAGGTACCGGGGGCGAAGCCAGCCCCGGCCCGGCGGCCAAGTTAAAAAAATAAATAATCCCGTTCAGTCTCAATGGCAGGGTGCGGGCCGGCCCAGTGGCCGAGTGTGGCCGGGGAAGAGGCCTCTTGGCCGGGGTTAATAGTGTTGGAACGCGGCCCGCGGAAATAGTAGCGGCTGGAGGTACCAGGGGCGAAGCCCGCCCCGGCCCGGCGGCCGAGTTAAAAAAAATAATAATCCCCGTTCAGTCTCAATGGCGGGGTGCGGGCCGGGGAATCGGCCTCTTGGCCAGGGTGAATAGTGTTGGAACGCGGCCCGCGGAAATAGTAGCGGCTGGAGGGACCGGGGGCAATGCCCGCCCCGGCCCGGCGGCCAAGTTAAAAAAATAAATAATCCCCGTTCAGTCTCAATGGCAGGGTGCGGGCTGGCCCGGCGGCGATTGCGGCGGGCAGCAGGCCTCTTGGACAGGTTGAGAGATAAAAAAATAATAATTCCCATGCAGTCTCAATGGCGGGGTGCGGGCCGGCCCGGCGGCGAGTGCGGCGGGCAGCAGGCCTCTTGGACAGGTTGAGAGATAAAAAAATAATAATTCCCGTGCAGTCTCAATTGCGGGGTGCGGGCCGGCCCGGCGGACGAGTGTGGCCAGTGAAGAGGCCTCTTGGCCGGGGTGAATAGTGTTGGAACGCGGCCCGCGGAAATAGTAGCGGCTGGAGGTACCGGGGGCGATGCCCGCCCCGGCCCGGCGGCCAAGTTAAAAAAATAAATAATCCCCGTTCAGTCTCAATGGCAGGGTGCGGGCCGGCCCGGCGGCGATTGCGGCGGGCAGCAGGCCTCTTGGACAGATTGAGAGATAAAAAAATAATAATTCCCATGCAGTCTCAATGGCGGGGTGCGGGCCGGCCCGGCGGCGAGTGCGGCGGGCAGCAGGCCTCTTGGACAGGTTGAGAGATAAAAAAATAATAATTCCCGTGCAGTCTCAATGGCGGGGTGCGGGCCGGCCCGGCGGACGAGTGTGGCCAGTGAAGAGGCCTCTTGGCCGGGGTGAATAGTGTTGGAACGCGGCCCGCGGAAATAGTAGCGGCTGGAGGTACCGGGGGCGATGCCCGCCCCGGCCCGGCGGCCAAGTTAAAAAAATAAATAATCCCCGTTCAGTCTCAATGGCAGGGTGCGGGCCGGCCCGGCGGCGATTGCGGCGGGCAGCAGGCCTCTTGGACAGATTGAGAGATAAAAAAATAATAATTCCCATGCAGTCTCAATGGCGGGGTGCGGGCCGGCCCGGCGGCGAGTGCGGCGGGCAGCAGGCCTCTTGGACAGGTTGAGAGATAAAAAAATAATAATTCCCGTGCAGTCTCAATGGCGGGGTGCGGGCCGGCCCGGCGGACGAGTGTGGCCAGTGAAGAGGCCTCTTGGCCGGGGTGAATAGTGTTGGAACGCGGCCCGCGGAAATAGTAGCGGCTGGAGGTACCGGGGGCGATGCCCGCCCCGGCCCGGCGGCCGAGTTAAAAAAAATAATAATCCCCGTGCAGTCTCAATGGCGGGGTGCGGGCCGGTCCGGCGGCCGACTGTGGCCGGGGAAGAGGCCTCTTGGCCGGGGTGAATATGTTGGAACGCGGCGCGCGGAAATAGTAGCGGCTGGAGGTACCGGGGGCGAAGCCCGCCCCGGCCCGGCGGCCAAGTTAAAAAAATAAATAATCCCGTTCAGTCTCAATGGCAGGGTGCGGGCCGGCCCGGTGGCCGAGTGTGGCCGGGGAAGAGCCCTCTTGGCCGGGGTTAATAGTGTTGGAACGCGGCCCGCGGAAATAGTAGCGGCTGGAGGGACCGGGGGCGATGCCCGCCCCGGCCCGGCGGCCAAGTTAAAAAAATAAATAATCCCCGTTCAGTCTCAATGGCAGGGTGCGGGCCGGCCCGGCGGCGATTGCGGCGGGCAGCAGGCCTCTTGGACAGGTTGAGAGATAAAAAAATAATAATTCCCATGCAGTCTCAATGGCGGGGTGCGGGCCGGCCCGGCGGCGAGTGCGGCGGGCAGCAGGCCTCTTGGACAGGTTGAGAGATAAAAAAATAATAATTCCCGTGCAGTCTCAATGGCGGGGTGCGGGCCGGCCCGGCGGACGAGTGTGGCCAGTGAAGAGGCCTCTTGGCCGGGGTGAATAGTGTTGGAACGCGGCCCGCGGAAATAGTAGCGGCTGGAGGTACCGGGGGCGATGCCCGCCCCGGCCCGGCGGCCAAGTTAAAAAAATAAATAATCCCCGTTCAGTCTCAATGGCAGGGTGCGGGCCGGCCCGGCGGCGATTGCGGCGGGCAGCAGGCCTCTTGGACAGATTGAGAGATAAAAAAATAATAATTCCCATGCAGTCTCAATGGCGGGGTGCGGGCCGGCCCGGCGGCGAGTGCGGCGGGCAGCAGGCCTCTTGGACAGGTTGAGAGATAAAAAAATAATAATTCCCGTGCAGTCTCAATGGCGGGGTGCGGGCCGGCCCGGCGGACGAGTGTGGCCAGTGAAGAGGCCTCTTGGCCGGGGTGAATAGTGTTGGAACGCGGCCCGCGGAAATAGTAGCGGCTGGAGGTACCGGGGGCGATGCCCGCCCCGGCCCGGCGGCCGAGTTAAAAAAAATAATAATCCCCGTGCAGTCTCAATGGCGGGGTGCGGGCCGGTCCGGCGGCCGACTGTGGCCGGGGAAGAGGCCTCTTGGCCGGGGTGAATATGTTGGAACGCGGCGCGCGGAAATAGTAGCGGCTGGAGGTACCGGGGGCGAAGCCCGCCCCGGCCCGGCGGCCAAGTTAAAAAAATAAATAATCCCGTTCAGTCTCAATGGCAGGGTGCGGGCCGGCCCGGTGGCCGAGTGTGGCCGGGGAAGAGCCCTCTTGGCCGGGGTTAATAGTGTTGGAACGCGGCCCGCGGAAATAGTAGCGGCTGGAGGGACCGGGGGCGATGCCCGCCCCGGCCCGGCGGCCAAGTTAAAAAAATAAATAATCCCCGTTCAGTCTCAATGGCAGGGTGCGGGCCGGCCCGGCGGCGATTGCGGCGGGCAGCAGGCCTCTTGGACAGGTTGAGAGATAAAAAAATAATAATTCCCATGCAGTCTCAATGGCGGGGTGCGGGCCGGCCCGGCGGCGAGTGCGGCGGGCAGCAGGCCTCTTGGACAGGTTGAGAGATAAAAAAATAATAATTCCCGTGCAGTCTCAATGGCGGGGTGCGGGCCGGCCCGGCGGACGAGTGTGGCCAGTGAAGAGGCCTCTTGGCCGGGGTGAATAGTGTTGGAACGCGGCCCGCGGAAATAGTAGCGGCTGGAGGTACCGGGGGTGATGCCCGCCCCGGCCCGGCGGCCAAGTTAAAAAAATAAATAATCCCCGTTCAGTCTCAATGGCAGGGTGCGGGCCGGCCCGGCGGCGATTGCGGCGGGCAGCAGGCCTCTTGGACAGATTGAGAGATAAAAAAATAATAATTCCCATGCAGTCTCAATGGCGGGGTGCGTGCCGGCCCGGCGGCGAGTGCGGCGGGCAGCAGGCCTCTTGGACAGGTTGAGAGATAAAAAAAATAATAATCCCCATTCAGTCTCAATGGCGGGGTGCGGGCAGAACCGGTGGACGAGTGTGGCCGGGGAAGAGGCCTCTTGGCCGGGGTGAATAGTGTTGGAACGCGGCCCGCGGAAATAGTAGCAGCTGGAGGTACCGGGGGCGAAGCCCGCCCCGGCCCGGCGGCCAAGTTAAAAAAATAAATAATCCCGTTCAGTCTCAATGGCAGGGTGCGGGCCGGCCCGGTGGCCGAGTGTGGCCGGGGAAGAGGCCTCTTGGCTGGGGTTAATAGTGTTGGAACGCGGCCCGCGGAAATAGTAGCGGCTGGAGGTACCGGGGGCGAAGCCCGCCCCGGCCCGGCGGCCGAGTTAAAAAAAATAATAATCCCCGTGCAGTCTCAATGGCGGGGTGCGGGCCGGTCCGGCGGCCGACTGTGGCCGGGGAAGAGGCCTCTTGGCCGGGGTGAATATGTTGGAACGCGGCGCGCGGAAATAGTAGCGGCTGGAGGTACCGGGGGCGAAGCCCGCCCCGGCCCGGCGGCCAAGTTAAAAAAATAAATAATCCCGTTCAGTCTCAATGGCAGGGTGCGGGCCGGCCCGGCGGCGATTGCGGCGGGCAGCAGGCCTCTTGGACAGGTTGAGAGATAAAAAAATAATAATTCCCATGCAGTCTCAATGGCGGGGTGCGGGCCGGCCCGGCGGCGAGTGCGGCGGGCAGCAGGCCTCTTGGACAGGTTGAGAGATAAAAAAATAATAATTCCCGTGCAGTCTCAATGGCGGGGTGCGGGCCGGCCCGGCGGACGAGTGTGGCCAGTGAAGAGGCCTCTTGGCCGGGGTGAATAGTGTTGGAACGCGGCCCGCGGAAATAGTAGCGGCTGGAAGTACCGGGGGCGATGCCCGCCCCGGCCCGGCGGCAAAGTTAAAAAAATAAATAATCCCCGTTCAGTCTCAATGGCAGGGTGCGGGCCGGCCCGGCGGCGATTGCGGCGGGCAGCAGGCCTCTTGGACGGATTGAGAGATAAAAAAATAATAATTCCCAAGCAGTCTCAATGGCGGGGTGCGGGCCGGCCCGGCGGCGAGTGCGGCGGGCAGCAGGCCTCTTGGACAGGTTGAGAGATAAAAAAATAATAATTCCCGTGCAGTCTCAATGGCGGGGTGCGGGCCGGCCCGGCGGACGAGTGTGGCCAGTGAAGAGGCCTCTTGGCCGGGGTGAATAGTGTTGGAACGCGGCCCGCGGAAATAGTAGCGGCTGGAGGTACCGGGGGCGATGCCCGCCCCGGCCCGGAGGCCAAGTTAAAAAAAAAAAAAATCCCCGTTCAGTCTCAATGGCAGGGTGCGGGCCGGCCCGGTGGCCGAGTCTGACCGGGGAAGAGGCCTCTTGGCCGGGGTTAATAGTGTTGGAACGCGGCCCGCGGAAATAGTAGCGGCTGGAGGTACCGGGGACGAAGCCCGCCCCGGCCCGGCGGCCGAGTTAAAAAAAATAATAATCCCCGTTCAGTCTCAATGGCGGGGTGCGTGCCGGCCCGGCGGCAATTGCGGCGGGCAGCAGGCCTCTTGGACAGGTTGAGAGATAAAAAAATAATAATTACCGTGCAGTCTCAATGGCGGGGTGCGGGCCGACCCGGCGGACGAGTGTGGCCAGTGAAGAGGCCTCTTGGCCGGGGTGAATAGTGTTGGAACGCGGCCCGCGGAAATCGTAGCGGCTGGAGGTACCGGGGGCGATGCCCGCCCCGGCCCGGAGGCCAAGTTAAAAAAATAAATAATCCCCGTTCAGTCTCAATGGCAGGGTGCAGGTCGGCCCGATGGCCGAGTGTGGCCGGGGAAGAGGACTCTTGGCCGGGGTTAATAGTGTTGGAACGCGGCCCGCGGAAATAGTAGCGGCTGGAGGTACCGGGGGCGAAGCCCGCCGCGGCCCGGCGGCCGAGTTAAAAAAAATAATAATCCCCGTTCAGTCTCAATGGCGGGGTGCGGGCCGGCCCGGCGGACGAGTGTGGCCGGGGAAGAGGCCTCTTGGCCGGGGTGAATAGTGTTGGAACGCGGCCCGCGGAAATAGTAGCTGCTGGAGGTACCGGGGGCGAAGCCCGCCCCGGCCCGGCGGCCAAGTTAAAAAAAAAATAATCCCGTTCAGTCTCAATGGCAGGGTGCGGGCCGGCCCGGTGGCCGAGTGTGGCCGGGGAAGAGGCCTCTTGGCCGGGGTGAATATGTTGGAACGCGGCGCGCGGAAATAGTAGCGGCTGGAGGTACCGGGGGCGAAGCCCGCCCCGGCCCGGCGGCCGAGTTAAAAAAAATAATAATCCCCGTTCAGTCTCAATGGCGGGGTGCGTGCCGGCCCGGCGGCTAGTGCGGCGGGCAGCAGGCCTCTTGGACAGGTTGAGAGATAAAAAAATAATAATTCCCGTGCTGTCTCAATGGCGGGATGCGGGCCTGCCCGGCGGCCGACTGTGGCCGGGGAAGAGGCCTCTTGGCCGGGGTGAATATGTTGGACCGCGGCGCGCGGAAATAGTAGCGGCTGGAGGAACCGGGGGCGAAGCCCGCCCCGGCCCGGCGGCCGAGTTAAAAAAAATAATAATCCCCGTGCAGTCTCAATGGCGGGGTGCGGGCCGGCCCGGCGGCCGAGTGTGGCCGGGGAATAGGCCTCTTGGCCGGGGTGAATAGTGTTGGAAAGCGGCCCGCGGAAATAGTAGCGGCTGGAGGTACCAGGGGCGATGCCCGCCCCGGCCCGGCGGCCGAGTTAAAAAAAATAATAATCCCCGTTCAGTCTCAATGGCGGGGTGCGGGCCGGCCCGGCGGACGAGTGTGGCCGGGGAAGAGGCCTCTTGGCCGGGGTGAATAGTGTTGGAACGCGGCCCGCGGAAATAGTAGCGGCTGGAGGTACCGGGGGCGAAGCCAGCCCCGGCCCGGCGGCCAAGTTAAAAAAATAAATAATCCCGTTCAGTCTCAATGGCAGGGTGCGGGCCGGCCCAGTGGCCGAGTGTGGCCGGGGAAGAGGCCTCTTGGCCGGGGTTAATAGTGTTGGAACGCGGCCCGCGGAAATAGTAGCGGCTGGAGGTACCAGGGGCGAAGCCCGCCCCGGCCCGGCGGCCGAGTTAAAAAAAATAATAATCCCCGTTCAGTCTCAATGGCAGGGTGCGGGCTGGCCCGGCGGCGATTGCGGCGGGCAGCAGGCCTCTTGGACAGGTTGAGAGATAAAAAAATAATAATTCCCATGCAGTCTCAATGGCGGGGTGCGGGCCGGCCCGGCGGCGAGTGCGGCGGGCAGCAGGCCTCTTGGACAGGTTGAGAGATAAAAAAATAATAATTCCCGTGCAGTCTCAATGGCGGGGTGCGGGCCGGCCCGGCGGACGAGTGTGGCCAGTGAAGAGGCCTCTTGGCCGGGGTGAATAGTGTTGGAACGCGGCCCGCGGAAATAGTAGCGGCTGGAGGTACCGGGGGCGATGCCCGCCCCGGCCCGGCGGCCAAGTTAAAAAAATAAATAATCCCCGTTCAGTCTCAATGGCAGGGTGCGGGCCGGCCCGGCGGCGATTGCGGCGGGCAGCAGGCCTCTTGGACAGATTGAGAGATAAAAAAATAATAATTCCCATGCAGTCTCAATGGCGGGGTGCGGGCCGGCCCGGCGGCGAGTGCGGCGGGCAGCAGGCCTCTTGGACAGGTTGAGAGATAAAAAAATAATAATTCCCGTGCAGTCTCAATGGCGGGGTGCGGGCCGGCCCGGCGGACGAGTGTGGCCAGTGAAGAGGCCTCTTGGCCGGGGTGAATAGTGTTGGAACGCGGCCCGCGGAAATAGTAGCGGCTGGAGGTACCGGGGGCGATGCCCGCCCCGGCCCGGCGGCCGAGTTAAAAAAAATAATAATCCCCGTGCAGTCTCAATGGCGGGGTGCGGGCCGGTCCGGCGGCCGACTGTGGCCGGGGAAGAGGCCTCTTGGCCGGGGTGAATATGTTGGAACGCGGCGCGCGGAAATAGTAGCGGCTGGAGGTACCGGGGGCGAAGCCTGCCCCGGCCCGGCGGCCAAGTTAAAAAAATAAATAATCCCGTTCAGTCTCGATGGCAGGGTGCGGGCCGGCCCGGTGGCCGAGTGTGGCCGGGGAAGAGCCCTCTTGGCCGGGGTTAATAGTGTTGGAACGCGGCCCGCGGAAATAGTAGCGGCTGGAGGTACCGGGGGCGAAGCCCGCCCCGGCCCGGCGGCCGAGTTAAAAAAAATAATAATCCCCGTTCAGTCTCAATGGCAGGGTGCGGGCCGGCCCGGCGGCGATTGCGGCGGGCAGCAGGCCTCTTGGACAGGTTGAGAGATAAAAAAATAATAATTCCCATGCAGTCTCAATGGCGGGGTGCGGGCCGGCCCGGCAGCGAGTGCGGCGGGCAGCAGGCCTCTTGGACAGGTTGAGAGATAAAAAAATAATAATTCCCGTGCAGTCTCAATGGCGGGGTGCGGGCCGGCCCGGCGGACGAGTGTGGCCAGTGAAGAGGCCTCTTGGCCGGGGTGAATAGTGTTGGAACGCGGCCCGCGGAAATAGTAGCGGCTGGAAGTACCGGGGGCGATGCCCGCCCCGGCCCGGCAGCCAAGTTAAAAAAATAAATAATCCCCGTTCAGTCTCAATGGCAGGGTGCGGGCCGGCCCGGCGGCGATTGCGGCGGGCAGCAGGCCTCTTGGACGGATTGAGAGATAAAAAAATAATAATTCCCAAGCAGTCTCAATGGCGGGGTGCGGGCCGGCCCGGCGGCGAGTGCGGCGGGCAGCAGGCCTCTTGGACAGGTTGAGAGATAAAAAAATAATAATTCCCGTGCAGTCTCAATGGCGGGGTGCGGGCCGGCCCGGCGGACGAGTGTGGCCAGTGAAGAGGCCTCTTGGCCGGGGTGAATAGTGTTGGAACGCGGCCCGCGGAAATAGTAGCGGCTGGAGGTACCGGGGGCGATGCCCGCCCCGGCCCGGAGGCCAAGTTAAAAAAAAAAAAAATCCCCGTTCAGTCTCAATGGCAGGGTGCGGGCCGGCCCGGTGGCCGAGTCTGACCGGGGAAGAGGCCTCTTGGCCGGGGTTAATAGTGTTGGAACGCGGCCCGCGGAAATAGTAGCGGCTGGAGGTACCGGGGACGAAGCCCGCCCCGGCCCGAAGGCCGAGTTAAAAAAAATAATAATCCCCGTTCAGTCTCAATGGCGGGGTGCGTGCCGGCCCGGCGGCAATTGCGGCGGGCAGCAGGCCTCTTGGACAGGTTGAGAGATAAAAAAATAATAATTCCCGTGCAGTCTCAATGGCGGGGTGCGGGCCGACCCGGCGGACGAGTGTGGCCAGTGAAGAGGCCTCTTGGCCGGGGTGAATAGTGTTGGAACGCGGCCCGCGGAAATAGTAGCGGCTGGAGGTACCGGGGGCGATGCCCGCCCCGGCCCGGAGGCCAAGTTAAAAAAATAAATAATCCCCGTTCAGTCTCAATGGCAGGGTGCAGGTCGGCCCGATGGCCGAGTGTGGCCGGGGAAGAGGACTCTTGGCCGGGGTTAATAGTGTTGGAACGCGGCCCGCGGAAATAGTAGCGGCTGGAGGTACCGGGGGCGAAGCCCGCCCCGGCCCGGCGGCCGAGTTAAAAAAAATAATAATCCCCGTTCAGTCTCAATGGCGGGGTGCGGGCCGGCCCGGCGGACGAGTGTGGCCGGGGAAGAGGCCTCTTGGCCGGGGTGAATAGTGTTGGAACGCGGCCCGCGGAAATAGTAGCTGCTGGAGGTACCGGGGGCGAAGCCCGCCCCGGCCCGGCGGCCAAGTTAAAAAAAAAATAATCCCGTTCAGTCTCAATGGCAGGGTGCGGGCCGGCCCGGTGGCCGAGTGTGGCCGGGGAAGAGGCCTCTTGGCCGGGGTGAATATGTTGGAACGCGGCGCGCGGAAATAGTAGCGGCTGGAGGTACCGGGGGCGAAGCCCGCCCCGGCCCGGCGGCCGAGTTAAAAAAAATAATAATCCCCGTTCAGTCTCAATGGCGGGGTGCGTGCCGGCCCGGCGGCTAGTGCGGCGGGCAGCAGGCCTCTTGGACAGGTTGAGAGATAAAAAAATAATAATTCCCGTGCAGTCTCAATGGCGGGATGCGGGCCTGCCCAGCGGCCGACTGTGGCCGGGGAAGAGGCCTCTTGGCCGGGGTGAATATGTTGGACCGCGGCGCGCGGAAATAGTAGCGGCTGGAGGAACCGGGGGCGAAGCCCGCCCCGGCCCGGCGGCCGAGTTAAAAAAAATAATAATCCCCGTGCAGTCTCAATGGCGGGGTGCGGGCCGGCCCGGCGGCCGAGTGTGGCCGGGGAATAGGCCTCTTGGCCGGGGTGAATAGTGTTGGAAAGCGGCCCGCGGAAATAGTAGCGGCTGGAGGTACCAGGGGCGATGCCCGCCCCGGCCCGGCGGCCGAGTTAAAAAAAATAATAATCCCCGTTCAGTCTCAATGGCGGGGTGCGGGCCGGCCCGGCGGACGAGTGTGGCCGGGGAAGAGGCCTCTTGGCCGGGGTGAATAGTGTTGGAACGCGGCCCGCGGAAATAGTAGCGGCTGGAGGTACCGGGGGCGAAGCCAGCCCCGGCCCGGCGGCCAAGTTAAAAAAATAAATAATCCCGTTCAGTCTCAATGGCAGGGTGCGGGCCGGCCCAGTGGCCGAGTGTGGCCGGGGAAGAGGCCTCTTGGCCGGGGTTAATAGTGTTGGAACGCGGCCCGCGGAAATAGTAGCGGCTGGAGGTACCAGGGGCGAAGCCCGCCCCGGCCCGGCGGCCGAGTTAAAAAAAATAATAATCCCCGTTCAGTCTCAATGGCGGGGTGCGGGCCGGGGAATCGGCCTCTTGGCCAGGGTGAATAGTGTTGGAACGCGGCCCGCGGAAATAGTAGCGGCTGGAGGTACCAGGGGCGAAGCCCGCCCCGGCCCGGCGGCCAAGTTAAAAAAATAAATAATCCCCGTTCAGTCTCAATGGCAGGGTGCGGGCTGGCCCGGCGGCGATTGCGGCGGGCAGCAGGCCTCTTGGACAGGTTGAGAGATAAAAAAATAATAATTCCCATGCAGTCTCAATGGCGGGGTGCGGGCCGGCCCGGCGGCGAGTGCGGCGGGCAGCAGGCCTCTTGGACAGGTTGAGAGATAAAAAAATAATAATTCCCGTGCAGTCTCAATTGCGGGGTGCGGGCCGGCCCGGCGGACGAGTGTGGCCAGTGAAGAGGCCTCTTGGCCGGGGTGAATAGTGTTGGAACGCGGCCCGCGGAAATAGTAGCGGCTGGAGGTACCGGGGGCGATGCCCGCCCCGGCCCGGCGGCCAAGTTAAAAAAATAAATAATCCCCGTTCAGTCTCAATGGCAGGGTGCGGGCCGGCCCGGCGGCGATTGCGGCGGGCAGCAGGCCTCTTGGACAGATTGAGAGATAAAAAAATAATAATTCCCATGCAGTCTCAATGGCGGGGTGCGGGCCGGCCCGGCGGCGAGTGCGGCGGGCAGCAGGCCTCTTGGACAGGTTGAGAGATAAAAAAATAATAATTCCCGTGCAGTCTCAATGGCGGGGTGCGGGCCGGCCCGGCGGACGAGTGTGGCCAGTGAAGAGGCCTCTTGGCCGGGGTGAATAGTGTTGGAACGCGGCCCGCGGAAATAGTAGCGGCTGGAGGTACCGGGGGCGATGCCCGCCCCGGCCCGGAGGCCAAGTTAAAAAAAATAATAATCCCCGTTCAGTCTCAATGGCGGGGTGCGGGCCGGCCCGGCGGCGAGTCCGGCGGGCAGCAGGCCTCTTGGACAGGTTGAGAGATAAAAAAATAATAATTCCCGTGCAGTCTCAATGGCGGGGTGCGGGCCGGGGAATAGGCCTCTTGGCCGGGGTGAATAGTGTTGGAACGCGGCCCGCGGAAATAGTAGCGGCTGGAGGTACCGGGGGCGATGCCCGCTCCGGCCCGGCGGCCAAGTTAAAAAAATAAATAATCCCCGTTCAGTCTCAATGGCGGGGTGCGGGCCGGCCCGGCGGCCAAGTGTGCCCGGGGAATAGGCCTCTTGGCCGGGGTGAATAGTGTTGGAACGCGGCCCGCGGAAATATTAGCGGCTGGAGGTACCGGGGGCGATGCCCGGCCCGCCGGCCGAGTTAAAAAAAAAAAAAATCCCCGTTCAGTCTCAATGGCGGGGTGCGTGCCGGCCCGGCGGACGAGTGCTGCCGGGGAAGAGGCCTCTTGGCCGCGGTGAATAGTGTTGGAACGCGGCCCGCGGAAATAGTAGCGGCTGGAGGTAACGGGGGTGATGCCCGCCCCGGCCCGGCGGCCAAGTTAAAAAAATGAATAATCCCCGTTCAGTCTCAATGGCAGGGTGCGGGCCTGCCCGGCGGCGAGTGCGGCGGGCAGCAGGCCTCTTGGACAGGTTGAGAGATAAAAAAATAATAATTCCCGTGCAGTCTCAATGGCGGGGTGCGGGCCGGGGAATAGGCCTCTTGGCCGGGGTGAATAGTGTTGGAACGCGGCCCGCGGAAATAGTAGCGGCTGGAGGTACCGGGGGCGATGCCCGCCCCGGCCCGGCGGCCAAGTTAAAAAAATAAATAATCCCCGTTCAGTCTCAATGGCAGGGTGCGGCCTGGCCCGGCCGCGATTGCGGCGGGCAGCAGGCCTCTTGGACAGGTTGAGAGATAAAAAAATAATAATTCCCATGCAGTCTTAATGGCGGGGTGCGGGCCGGCCCGGCGGCGAGTGCGGCGGGCAGCAGGCCTCTTGGACAGGTTGAGAGATAAAAAAATAATAATTCCCGTGCAGTCTCAATGGCAGGGTGCGGGCCGGCCCGGTGGCCGAGTGTGGCCGAGGAAGAGGCCTCTTGGCCGGGGTTAATAGTGTTGGAACGCGGCCCGCGGAAATAGTAGCGGCTGGTGGTACCGGGGGCGAAGCCCGCCCCGGACCGGCGGCCGAGTTAAAAAAAATAATAATCCCCGTTCAGTCTCAATGGCGGGGTGCGGGCCGGCCCGGCGGACGACTGTGGCCGGGGAAGAGGCCTCTTGGCCGGGGTGAATAGTGTTGGAACGCGGCCCGCGGAAATAGTAGCGGCTGGAGGTACCGGGGGCGATGCCCGCCCCGGCCCGGCGGCCAAGTTAAAAAAATAAATAATCCCCGTTCAGTCTCAATGGCAGGGTGCGGGCCGGCCCGGCGGCGATTGCGGCGGGCAGCAGGCCTCTTGGACAGATTGAGAGATAAAAAAATAATAATTCCCATGCAGTCTCAATGGCGGGGTGCGGGCCGGCCCGGCGGCGAGTGCGGCGGGCAGCAGGCCTCTTGGACAGGTTGAGAGATAAAAAAATAATAATTCCCGTGCAGTCTCAATGGCGGGGTGCGGGCCGGCCCGGCGGCGAGTGCGGCGGGCAGCAGGCCTCTTGGACAGGTTGAGAGATAAAAAAATAATAATTCCCGTGCAGTCTCAATGGCGGGGTGCGGGCCGGGGAATAGGCCTCTTGGCCGGGGTGAATAGTGTTGGAACGCGGCCCGCGGAAATAGTAGTGGCTGGAGGTACCGGGGGTGATGCCCGCCCCGGCCCGGCGGCCAAGTTAAAAAAATGAATAATCCCCGTTCAGTCTCAATGGCAGGGTGCGGGCCTGCCCGGCGGCGAGTGCGGCGGGCAGCAGGCCTCTTGGACAGGTTGAGAGATAAAAAAATAATAATTCCCGTGCAGTCTCAATGGCGGGGTGCGGGCCGGCCCGGCGGCGAGTGCGGCGGGCAGCAGGCCTCTTGGACAGGTTGAGAGATAAAAAAAATAATAATTCCCGTGCAGTCTCAATGGCGGGGTGCGGGCCGGGGAATAGGCCTCTTGGCCGGGGTGAATAGTGTTGGAACGCGGCCCGCGGAAATAGTAGCGGCTGGAGGTACCGGGGGCGATGCCCGCCCCGGCCCGGC
Organism: Hippocampus zosterae; assembly: GCF_025434085.1. NCBI lineage: Eukaryota > Metazoa > Chordata > Actinopteri > Syngnathiformes > Syngnathidae > Hippocampus > Hippocampus zosterae. Next base: position 366,476 of record NW_026262963.1, read on the forward strand.
GGCCAAGTTAAAAAAATAAATAATCCCCGTGCAGTCTCAATGGCGGGGTGCGGGCCGGCCCGGCGGCGATTGCGGCGGGCAGCAGGCCTCTTGGACAGGTTGAGAGATAAAAAAATAATAATTCCCGTGCAGTCTCAATGGCGGGGTGCGGGCCGGGGAATAGGCCTCTTGGCCGGGGTGAATAGTGTTGGAACACGGCCCGCGGAAATAGTAGCGGCTGGAGGTACCGGGGGCGATGCCCGCCCCGGGCCGGCGGCCAAGTTAAAAAAATAAATAATCCCCGTTCAGTCTCAATGGCAGGGTGCGGGCCGGCCCGGCGGCGAGTGCGGCGGGCAGCAGGCCTCTTGGACAGGTTGAGAGATAAAAAAATAATAATTCCCGTTCAGTCTCAATGGCAGGGTGCGGGCCGGCCCGGCGGCGATTGCGGCGGGCAGCAGGCCTCTTGGACAGGTTGAGAGATAAAAAAATAATAATTCCCATGCAGTCTCAATGGCGGGGTGCGGGCCGGGGAATAGGCCTCTTGGCCGGGGTGAATATGTTGGAACGCGGCGCGCGTAAATAGAAGCGGCTGGAGGTACCGGGGGCGAAGCCCGCCCCGGCCCGGAGGCCGAGTTAAAAAAAATAATAATCCCCGTTCAGTCTCAATGGCGGGGTGCGGGCCGGCCCGGCGGCGAGTGCGGCGGGCAGCAGGCCTCTTGGACAGGTTGAGAGATAAAAAAATAATAATTCCCGTGCAGTCTCAATGGCGGGGTGCGGGCCGGGGAATAGGCCTCTTGGCCGGGGTGAATAGTGTTGGAACACGGCCCGCGGAAATAGTAGCGGCTGGAGGTACCGGGGGCGATGCCCGCCCCGGGCCGGCGGCCAAGTTAAAAAAATAAATAATCCCCGTTAAATCTCAATGGCAGGGTGCGGGCCGGCCCGGCGGCGATTGCGGCGGGCAGCAGGCCTCTTGGACAGGTTGAGAGATAAAAAAATAATAATTCCCATGCAGTCTCAATGGCGGGGTGCGGGCCGGGGAATAGGCCTCTTGGCCGGGGTGAATATGTTGGAACGCGGCGCGCGTAAATAGAAGCGGCTGGAGGTACCGGGGGCGAAGCCCGCCCCGGCCCGGAGGCCGAGTTAAAAAAAATAATAATCCCCGTTCAGTCTCAATGGCGGGGTGCGGGCCGGCCCGGCGGCGAGTGCGGCGGGCAGCAGGCCTCTTGGACAGGTTGAGAGATAAAAAAATAATAATTCCCGTGCAGTCTCAATGGCGGGGTGCGGGCCGGGGAATAGGCCTCTTGGCCGGGGTGAATAGTGTTGGAACACGGCCCGCGGAAATAGTAGCGGCTGGAGGTACCGGGGGCGATGCCCACCCCGGCCCGGCGGCCAAGTTAAAAAAATAAATAATCCCCGTTCAGTCTCAATGGCAGGGTGCGGGCCGGCCCGGCGGCGATTGCGGCGGGCAGCAGGCCTCTTGGACAGGTTGAGAGATAAAAAAATAATAATTCCCGTGCAGTCTCAATGGCGGGGTGCGGGCCGGGGAATAGGCCTCTTGGCCGGGGTGAATAGTGTTGGAACACGGCCCGCGGAAATAGTAGCGGCTGGAGGTACCGGGGGCGAAGGCCGCCCCGGCCCGGAGGCCGAGTTAAAAAAAATAATAATCCCCGTTCAGTCTCAATGGCGGGGTGCGGGCCGGCCCGGCGGCGAGTGCGGCGGGCAGCAGGCCTCTTGGACAGGTTGAGAGATAAAAAAATAATAATTCCCGTGCAGTCTCAATGGCGGGGTGCGGGCCGGGGAATAGGCCTCTTGGCCGGGGTGAATAGTGTTGGAACACGGCCCGCGGAAATAGTAGCGGCTGGAGGTACCGGGGGCGATGCCCGCCCCGGCCCGGCGGCCAAGTTAAAAAAATAAATAATCCCGTTCAGTCTCAATGGCAGGGTGCGGGCCGGCCCGGCGGCGATTGCGGCGGGCAGCAGGCCTCTTGGACAGGTTGAGAGATAAAAAAATAATAATTCCCATGCAGTCTCAATGGCGGGGTGCGGGCCGGGGAATAGGCCTCTTGGCCGGGGTGAATATGTTGGAACGCGGCGCGCGTAAATAGAAGCGGCTGGAGGTACCGGGGGCGAAGCCCGCCCCGGCCCGGAGGCCGAGTTAAAAAAAAAAATAATCCCCGTTCAGTCTCAATGGCGGGGTGCGGGCCGGCCCGGCGGCGATTGCGGCGGGCAGCAGGCCTCTTGGACAGGTTGAGAGATGAAAAAATAATAATTCCCGTGCAGTCTCAATGGCGGGGTGCGGGCCGGCCCGGCGGACGAGTGTGGCCGGGGAAGAGGCCTCTTGGCCGGGGTGAATATGTTGGAACGCGGCGCGCGTAAATAGAAGCGGCTGGAGGTACCGGGGGCGAAGGCCGCCCCGGCCCGGAGGCCGAGTTAAAAAAAATAATAATCCCCGTTCAGTCTCAATGGCGGGGTGCGGGCCGGCCGGGCGGCGAGTGCGGCGGGCAGCAGGCCTCTTGGACAGGTTGAGAGATAAAAAAATAATAATTCCCGTGCAGTCTCAATGGCGGGGTGCGGGCCGGGGAATAGGCCTCTTGGCCGGGTTGAATAGTGTTGGAACACGGCCCGCGGAAATAGTAGCGGCTGGAGGTACCGGGGGCGATGCCCGCCCCGGCCCGGCGGCCAAGTTAAAAAAATAAATAATCCCGTTCAGTCTCAATGGCAGGGTGCGGGCCGGCCCGGCGGCGATTGCGGCGGGCAGCAGGCCTCTTGGACAGGTTGAGAGATAAAAAAATAATAATTCCCATGCAGTCTCAATGGCGTGGTGCGGGCCGGGGAATAGGCCTCTTGGCCGGGGTGAATATGTTGGAACGCGGCGCGCGTAAATAGAAGCGGCTGGAGGTACCGGGGGCGAAGCCCGCCCCGGCCCGGAGGCCGAGTTAAAAAAAATAATAATCCCCGTTCAGTCTCAATGGCGGGGTGCGGGCCGGCCCGGCGGCGAGTGCGGCGGGCAGCAGGCCTCTTGGACAGGTTGAGAGATAAAAAAATAATAATTCCCGTGCAGTCTCAATGGCGGGGTGCGGGCCGGGGAATAGGCCTCTTGGCCGGGGTGAATAGTGTTGGAACACGGCCCGCGGAAATAGTAGCGGCTGGAGGTACCGGGGGCGATGCCCGCCCCGGCCCGGCGGCCAAGTTAAAAAAATAAATAATCCCGTTCAGTCTCAATGGCAGGGTGCGGGCCGGCCCGGCGGCGATTGCGGCGGGCAGCAGGCCTCTTGGACAGGTTGAGAGATAAAAAAATAATAATTCCCATGCAGTCTCAATGGCGGGGTGCGGGCCGGGGAATAGGCCTCTTGGCCGGGGTGAATATGTTGGAACGCGGCGCGCGTAAATAGAAGCGGCTGGAGGTACCGGGGGCGAAGCCCGCCCCGGCCCGGAGGCCGAGTTAAAAAAAAAAAAAATCCCCGTTCAGTCTCAATGGCGGGGTGCGGGCCGGCCCGGCGGCGAGTGCGGCGGGCAGCAGGCCTCTTGGACAGGTTGAGAGATAAAAAAATAATAATTCCCGTGCAGTCTCAATGGCGGGGTGCGGGCCGGCCCGGCGGCGAGTGCGGCGGGCAGCAGGCCTCTTGGACAGGTTGAGAAATAAAAAAATAATAATTCCCGTTCAGTCTCAATGGCAGGGTGCGGGCCGGCCCGGCGGCGATTGCGGCGGGCAGCAGGCCTCTTGGACAGGTTGAGAGAGAAAAAAATAATAATTCCCGTGCAGTCTCAATGGCGGGGTGCGGGCCGGGGAATAGGCCTCTTGGCCGGGGTGAATATGTTGGAACGCGGCGCGCGTAAATAGAAGCGGCTGGAGGTACCGGGGGCGAAGCCCGCCCCGGCCCGGAGGCCGAGTTAAAAAAAATAATAATCCCCGTTCAGTCTCAATGGCGGGGTGCGGGCCGGCCCGGCGGCGAGTGCGGCGGGCAGCAGGCCTCTTGGACAGGTTGAGAGATAAAAAAATAATAATTCCCGTGCAGTCTCAATGGCGGGGTGCGGGCCGGGGAATAGGCCTCTTGGCCGGGGTGAATAGTGTTGGAACACGGCCCGCGGAAATAGTAGCGGCTGGAGGTACCGGGGGCGATGCCCGCCCCGGCCCGGCGGCCAAGTTAAAAAAATAAATAATCCCGTTCAGTCTCAATGGCAGGGTGCGGGCCGGCCCGGCGGCGATTGCGGCGGGCAGCAGGCCTCTTGGACAGGTTGAGAGATAAAAAAATAATAATTCCCATGCAGTCTCAATGGCGGGGTGCGGGCCGGGGAATAGGCCTCTTGGCCGGGGTGAATAGTGTTGGAACACGGCCCGCGGAAATAGTAGCGGCTGGAGGTACCGGGGGCGATGCCCGCCCCGGCCCGGCGGCCAAGTTAAAAAAATAAATAATCCCCGTTCAGTCTCAATGGCAGGGTGCGGGCCGGCCCGGCGGCGAGTGCGGCGGGTAGCAGGCCTCTTGGACAGGTTGAGAGATAAAAAAATAATAATTCCCATGCAGTCTCAATGGCGGGGTGCGGGCCGGGGAATAGGCCTCTTGGCCGGGGTGAATATGTTGGAACGCGGCGCGCGTAAATAGAAGCGGCTGGAGGTACCGGGGGCGAAGCCCGCCCCGGCCCGGAGGCCGAGTTAAAAAAAATAATAATCCCCGTTCAGTCTCAATGGCGGGGTGCGGGCCGGCCCGGCGGCGAGTGCGGCGGGCAGCAGGCCTCTTGGACAGGTTGAGAGATAAAAAAATAATAATTCCCGTGCAGTCTCAATGGCGGGGTGCGGGCCGGGGAATAGGCCTCTTGGCCGGGGTGAATAGTGTTGGAACACGGCCCGCGGAAATAGTAGCGGCTGGAGGTACCGGGGGCGATGCCCACCCCGGCCCGGCGGCCAAGTTAAAAAAATAAATAATCCCCGTTCAGTCTCAATGGCAGGGTGCGGGCCGGCCCGGCGGCGATTGCGGCGGGCAGCAGGCCTCTTGGACAGGTTGAGAGATAAAAAAATAATAATTCCCGTGCAGTCTCAATGGCGGGGTGCGGGCCGGGGAATAGGCCTCTTGGCCGGGGTGAATAGTGTTGGAACACGGCCCGCGGAAATAGTAGCGGCTGGAGGTACCGGGGGCGATGCCCGCCCCGGGCCGGCGGCCAAGTTAAAAAAATAAATAATCCCCGTTCAGTCTCAATGGCAGGGTGCGGGCCGGCCCTGCGGCGAGTGCGGCGGGCAGCAGGCCTCTTGGACAGGTTGAGAGATAAAAAAATAATAATTCCCGTTCAGTCTCAATGGCAGGGTGCGGGCCGGCCCGGCGGCGATTGCGGCGGGCAGCAGGCCTCTTGGACAGGTTGAGAGATAAAAAAATAATAATTCCCATGCAGTCTCAATGGCGGGGTGCGGGCTGGGGAATAGGCCTCTTGGCCGGGGTGAATATGTTGGAACGCGGCGCGCGTAAATAGAAGCGGCTGGAGGTACCGGGGGCGAAGCCCGCCCCGGCCCGGAGGCCGAGTTAAAAAAAATAATAATCCCCGTTCAGTCTCAATGGCGGGGTGCGGGCCGGCCCGGCGGCGAGTGCGGCGGGCAGCAGGCCTCTTGGACAGGTTGAGAGATAAAAAAATAATAATTCCCGTGCAGTCTCAATGGCGGGGTGCGGGCCGGGGAATAGGCCTCTTGGCCGGGGTGAATAGTGTTGGAACACGGCCCGCGGAAATAGTAGCGGCTGGAGGTACCGGGGGCGATGCCCGCCCCGGCCCGGCGGCCAAGTTAAAAAAATAAATAATCCCCGTTCAGTCTCAATGGCAGGGTGTGGGCCGGCCCGGCGGCGAGTGCGGCGGGCAGCAGGCCTCTTGGACAGGTTGAGAGATAAAAAAATAATAATTCCCATGCAGTCTCAATGGCGGGGTGCGGGCCGGGGAATAGGCCTCTTGGCCGGGGTGAATATGTTGGAACGCGGCGCGCGTAAATAGAAGCGGCTGGAGGTACCGGGGGCGAAGCCCGCCCCGGCCCGGAGGCCGAGTTAAAAAAAATAATAATCCCCGTTCAGTCTCAATGGCGGGGTGCGGGCCGGCCCGGCGGCGAGTGCGGCGGGCAGCAGGCCTCTTGGACAGGTTGAGAGATAAAAAAATAATAATTCCCGTGCAGTCTCAATGGCGGGGTGCGGGCCGGGGAATAGGCCTCTTGGCCGGGGTGAATAGTGTTGGAACGCGGCGCGCGTAAATAGAAGCGGCTGGAGGTACCGGGGGCGAAGCCCGCCCCGGCCCGGAGGCCGAGTTAAAAAAAATAATAATCCCCGTTCAGTCTCAATGGCGGGGTGCGGGCCGGCCCGGCGGCGAGTGCGGCGGGCAGCAGGCCTCTTGGACAGGTTGAGAGATAAAAAAATAATAATTCCCATGCAGTTTCAATGGCGGGGTGCGGGCCGGGGAATAGGCCTCTTGGCCGGGGTGAATAGTGTTGGAACACGGCCCGCGGAAATAGTAGCGGCTGGAGGTACCGGGGGCGATGCCCGCCCTGGCCCGGCGGCCAAGTTAAAAAAATAAATAATCCCGTTCAGTCTCAATGGCAGGGTGCGGGCCGGCCCGGCGGCGATTGCGGCGGGCAGCAGGCCTCTTGGACAGGTTGAGAGATAAAAAAATAATAATTCCCGTGCAGTCTCAATGGCGGGGTGCGGGCCGGCCCGGCGGACGAGTGTGGCCGGGGAAGAGGCCTCTTTGCCGGGGTGAATATGTTGGAACGCGGCGCGCGTAAATAGAAGCGGCTGGAGGTACCGGGGGCGAAGCCCGCCCCGGCCCGGAGGCCGAGTTAAAAAAAATAATAATCCCCGTTCAGTCTCAATGGCGGGGTGCGGGCTGGCCCGGCGGCGAGTGCGGCGGGCAGCAGGCCTCTTGGACAGGTTGAGAGATAAAAAAATAATAATTCCCGTGCAGTCTCAATGGCGGGGTGCGGGCCGGCCCGGCGGACGAGTGTGGCCGGGGAAGAGGCCTCTTGGCCGGGGTGAATATGTTGGAACGCGGCGCGCGTAAATAGAAGCGGCTGGAGGTACCGGGGGCGAAGCCCGCCCCGGCCCGGCGGCCGAGTTAAAAAAAATAATAATCCCCGTACAGTCTCAATGGCGGGGTGCGGGCCGGCCCGGCGGCGAGTGCGGCGGGCAGCAGGCCTCTTGGACAGGTTGAGAGATAAAAAAATAATAATTCCCGTGCAGTCTCAATGGCGGGGTGCGGGCCGGGGAATAGGCCTCTTGGCCGGGGTGAATAGTGTTGGAACACGGCCCGCGGAAATAGTAGCGGCTGGAGGTACCGGGGGCGATGCCCGCCCCGGCCCGGCGGCCAAGTTAAAAAAATAAATAATCCCGTTCAGTCTCAATGGCAGGGTGCGGGCCGGCCCGGCGGCGATTGCGGCGGGCAGCAGGCCTCTTGGACAGGTTGAGAGATAAAAAAATAATAATTCCCATGCAGTCTCAATGGCGGGGTGCGGGCCGGGGAATAGGCCTCTTGGCCGGGGTGAATAGTGTTGGAACACGGCCCGCGGAAATAGTAGCGGCTGGAGGTACCGGGGGCGATGCCCGCCCGGGCCCGGCGGCCAAGTTAAAAAAATAAATAATCCCCGTTCAGTCTCAATGGCAGGGTGCGGGCCGGCCCGGCGGCGATTGCGGCGGGCAGCAGGCCTCTTGGACAGGTTGAGAGATAAAAAAATAATAATTCCCGTTCAGTCTCAATGGCAGGGTGCGGGCCGGCCCGGCGGCAATTGCGGCGGGCAGCAGGCCTCTTGGACAGGTTGAGAGATAAAAAAATAATAATTCCCATGCAGTCTCAATGGCGGGGTGCGGGCCGGGGAATAGGCCTCTTGGCCGGGGTGAATATGTTGGAACGCGGCGCGCGTAAATAGAAGCGGCTGGAGGTACCGGGGGCGAAGCCCGCCCCGGCCCGGAGGCCGAGTTAAAAAAAATAATAATCCCCGTTCAGTCTCAATGGCGGGGTGCGGGCCGGCCCGGCGGCGAGTGCGGCGGGCAGCAGGCCTCTTGGACAGGTTGAGAGATAAAAAAATAATAATTCCCGTGCAGTCTCAATGGCGGGGTGCGGGCCGGGGAATAGGCCTCTTGGCCGGGGTGAATATGTTGGAACGCGGCGTGCGTAAATAGAAGCGGCTGGAGGTACCGGGGGCGAAGCCCGCCCCGGCCCGGAGGCCGAGTTAAAAAAAATAATAATCCCCGTTCAGTCTCAATGGCGGGGTGCGGGCCGGCCCGGCGGCGAGTGCGGCGGGCAGCAGGCCTCTTGGACAGGTTGAGAGATAAAAAAATAATAATTCCCATGCAGTTTCAATGGCGGGGTGCGGGCCGGGGAATAGGCCTCTTGGCCGGGGTGAATAGTGTTGGAACACGGCCCGCGGAAATAGTAGCGGCTGGAGGTACCGGGGGCGATGCCCGCCCCGGCCCGGCGGCCAAGTTAAAAAAAAAAAAAATCCCCGTTCAGTCTCAATGGCAGGGTGCGGGCCGGCCCGGCCGCAATCGCGGGCAGCAGGCCTCTTGGACAGGTTGAGAGATAAAAAAATAATAATTCCCATGCAGTTTCAATGGCGGGGTGCGGGCCGGGGAATAGGCCTCTTGGCCGGGGTGAATAGTGTTGGAACACGGCCCGCGGAAATAGTAGCGGCTGGAGGTACCGGGGGCGATGCCCGTCCCGGGCCGGCGGCCAAGTTAAAAAAATAAATAATCCCCGTTCAGTCTCAATGGCAGGGTGCGGGCCGGCCCGGCGGCGATTGCGGCGGGCAGCAGGCCTCTTGGACAGGTTGAGAGATAAAAAAATAATAATTCCCGTGCAGTCTCAATGGCGGGGTGCGGGCCGGCCCGGCGGACGAGTGTGGCCGGGGAAGAGGCCTCTTTGCCGGGGTGAATATGTTGGAACGCGGCGCGCGTAAATAGAAGCGGCTGGAGGTACCGGGGGCGAAGCCCGCCCCGGCCCGGAGGCCGAGTTAAAAAAAATAATAATCCCCGTTCAGTCTCAATGGCGGGGTGCGGGCCGGCCCGGCGGCGAGTGCGGCGGGCAGCAGGCCTCTTGGACAGGTTGAGAGATAAAAAAATAATAATTCCCGTGCAGTCTCAATGGCGGGGTGCGGGCCGGCCCGGCGGACGAGTGTGGCCGGGGAAGAGGCCTCTTGGCCGGGGTGAATATGTTGGAACGCGGCGCGCGTAAATAGAAGCGGCTGGAGGTACCGGGGGCGAAGCCCGCCCCGGCCCGGCGGCCGAGTTAAAAAAAATAATAATCCCCGTACAGTCTCAATGGCGGGGTGCGGGCCGGCCCGGCGGCGAGTGCGGCGGGCAGCAGGCCTCTTGGACAGGTTGAGAGATAAAAAAATAATAATTCCCGTGCAGTCTCAATGGCGGGGTGCGGGCCGGGGAATAGGCCTCTTGGCCGGGGTGAATAGTGTTGGAACACGGCCCGCGGAAATAGTAGCGGCTGGAGGTACCGTGGGCGATGCCCGCCCCGGCCCGGCGGCCAAGTTAAAAAAATAAATAATCCCCGTTCAGTCTCAATGGCAGGGTGCGGGCCGGCCCGGCGGCGATTGCGGCGGGCAGCAGGCCTCTTGGACAGGTTGAGAGATAAAAAAATAATAATTCCCGTGCAGTCTCAATGGCGGGGTGCGGGCCGGGGAATAGGCCTCTTGGCCGGGGTGAATAGTGTTGGAACACGGCCCGCGGAAATAGTAGCGGCTGGAGGTACCGGGGGCGATGCCCGCCCCGGCCCGGCGGCCAAGTTAAAAAAATAAATAATCCCGTTCAGTCTCAATGGCAGGGTGCGGGCCGGCCCGGCGGCGATTGCGGCGGGCAGCAGGCCTCTTGGACAGGTTGAGAGATAAAAAAATAATAATTCCCATGCAGTCTCAATGGCGGGGTGCGGGCCGGGGAATAGGCCTCTTGGCCGGGGTGAATATGTTGGAACGCGGCGCGCGTAAATAGAAGCGGCTGGAGGTACCGGGGGCGAAGCCCGCCCCGGCCCGGAGGCCGAGTTAAAAAAAATAATAATCCCCGTTCAGTCTCAATGGCGGGGTGCGGGCCGGCCCGGCAGCGAGTGCGGCGGGCAGCAGGCCTCTTGGACAGGTTGAGAGATAAAAAAATAATAATTCCCGTGCAGTCTCAATGGCGGGGTGAGGGCCGGGGAATAGGCCTCTTGGCCGGGGTGAATATGTTGGAACGCGGCGCGCGTAAATAGAAGCGGCTGGAGGTACCGGGGGCGAAGCCCGCCCCGGCCCGGAGGCCGAGTTAAAAAAAATAATAATCCCGTTCAGTCTCAATGGCGGGGTGCGGGCCGGCCCGGCGGCGAGTGCGGCGGGCAGCAGGCCTCTTGGACAGGTTGAGAGATAAAAAAATAATAATTCCCGTGCAGTCTCAATGGCGGGGTGCGGGCCGGCCCGGCGGACGAGTGTGGCCGGGGAAGAGGCCTCTTTGCCGGGGTGAATATGTTGGAACGCGGCGCGCGTAAATAGAAGCGGCTGGAGGTACCGGGGGCGAAGCCCGCCCCGGCCCGGAGGCCGAGTTAAAAAAAATAATAATCCCCGTTCAGTCTCAATGGCGGGGTGCGGGCCGGCCCGGCGGCGAGTGCGGCGGGCAGCAGGCCTCTTGGACAGGTTGAGAGATAAAAAAATAATAATTCCCGTGCAGTCTCAATGGCGGGGTGCGGGCCGGCCCGGCGGACGAGTGTGGCCGGGGAAGAGGCCTCTTGGCCGGGGTGAATATGTTGGAACGCGGCGCGCGTAAATAGAAGCGGCTGGAGGTACCGGGGGCGAAGCCCGCCCCGGCCCGGAGGCCGAGTTAAAAAAAATAATAATCCCCGTTCAGTCTCAATGGCGGGGTGCGGGCCGGCCCGGCGGCGAGTGCGGCGGGCAGCAGGCCTCTTGGACAGGTTGAGAGATAAAAAAATAATAATTCCCGTGCAGTCTCAATGGCGGGGTGCGGGCCGGGGAATAGGCCTCTTGGCCGGGGTGAATATGTTGGAACGCGGCGCGTAAATAGAAGCGGCTGGAGGTACCGGGGGCGAAGCCCGCCCCGGCCCGGAGGCCGAGTTAAAAAAAATAACAATCCCGTTCAGTCTCAATGGCGGGGTGCGGGCCGGCCCGGCGGCGAGTGCGGCGGGCAGCAGGCCTCTTGGACAGGTTGAGAGATAAAAAAATAATAATTCCCGTGCAGTCTCAATGGCGGGGTGCGGGCCGGGGAATAGGCCTCTTGGCCGGGGTGAATAGTGTTGGAACACGGCCCGCGGAAATAGTAGCGGCTGGAGGTACCGGGGGCGATGCCCGCCCCGGCCCGGCGGCCAAGTTAAAAAAATAAATAATCCCGTTCAGTCTCAATGGCAGGGTGCGGGCCGGCCCGGCGGCGATTGCGGCGGGCAGCAGGCCTCTTGGACAGGTTGAGAGATAAAAAAATAATAATTCCCATGCAGTCTCAATGGCGGGGTGCGGGCCGGGGAATAGGCCTCTTGGCCGGGGTGAATATGTTGGAACGCGGCGCGCGTAAATAGAAGCGGCTGGAGGTACCGGGGGCGAAGCCCGCCCCGGCCCGGAGGCCGAGTTAAAAAAAATAATAATCCCGTTCAGTCTCAATGGCGGGGTGCGGGCCGGCCCGGCGGCGAGTGCGGCGGGCAGCAGGCCTCTTGGACAGGTTGAGAGATAAAAAAATAATAATTCCCGTGCAGTCTCAATGGCGGGGTGCGGGCCGGGGAATAGGCCTCTTGGCCGGGGTGAATAGTGTTGGAACACGGCCCGCGGAAATAGTAGCGGCTGGAGGTACCGGGGGCGATGCCCGCCACGGCCCGGCGGCCAAGTTAAAAAAATAAATAATCCCGTTCAGTCTCAATGGCAGGGTGCGGGCCGGCCCGGCGGCGATTGCGGCGGGCAGCAGGCCTCTTGGACAGGTTGAGAGATAAAAAAATAATAATTCCCATGCAGTCTCAATGGCGGGGTGCGGGCCGGGGAATAGGCCTCTTGGCCGGGGTGAATAGTGTTGGAACACGGCCCGCGGAAATAGTAGCGGCTGGAGGTACCGGGGGCGATGCCCGCCCCGGCCCGGCGGCCAAGTTAAAAAAATAAATAATCCCCGTTCAGTCTCAATGGCAGGGTGCGGGCCGGCCCGGCGGCGAGTGCGGCGGGTAGCAGGCCTCTTGGACAGGTTGAGAGATAAAAAAATAATAATTCCCGTTCAGTCTCAATGGCAGGGTGCGGGCCGGCCCGGCAGCGATTGCGGCGGGCAGTAGGCCTCTTGGACAGGTTGAGAGATAAAAAAATAATAATTCCCATGCAGTCTCAATGGCGGGGTGCGGGCCGGGGAATAGGCCTCTTGGCCGGGGTGAATATGTTGGAACGCGGCGCGCGTAAATAGAAGCGGCTGGAGGTACCGGGGGCGAAGCCCGCCCCGGCCCGGAGGCCGAGTTAAAAAAAATAATAATCCCCGTTCAGTCTCAATGGCGGGGTGCGGGCCGGCCCGGCGGCGAGTGCGGCGGGCAGCAGGCCTCTTGGACAGGTTGAGAGATAAAAAAATAATAATTCCCGTGCAGTCTCAATGGCGGGGTGCGGGCCGGGGAATAGGCCTCTTGGCCGGGGTGAATAGTGTTGGAACACGGCCCGCGGAAATAGTAGCGGCTGGAGGTACCGGGGGCGATGCCCACCCCGGCCCGGCGGCCAAGTTAAAAAAATAAATAATCCCCGTTCAGTCTCAATGGCAGGGTGCGGGCCGGCCCGGCGGCGATTGCGGCGGGCAGCAGGCCTCTTGGACAGGTTGAGAGATAAAAAAATAATGATTCCCGTGCAGTCTCAATGGCGGGGTGCGGGCCGGGGAATAGGCCTCTTGGCCGGGGTGAATAGTGTTGGAACACGGCCCGCGGAAATAGTAGCGGCTGGAGGTACCGGGGGCGATGCCCGCCCCGGGCCGGCGGCCAAGTTAAAAAAATAAATAATCCCCGTTCAGTCTCAATGGCAGGGTGCGGGCCGGCCCGGCGGCGAGTGCGGCGGGCAGCAGGCCTCTTGGACAGGTTGAGAGATAAAAAAATAATAATTCCCGTTCAGTCTCAATGGCAGGGTGCGGGCCGGCCCGGCGGCGATTGCGGCGGGCAGCAGGCCTCTTGGACAGGTTGAGAGATAAAAAAATAATAATTCCCATGCAGTCTCAATGGCGGGGTGCGGGCCGGGGAATAGGCCTCTTGGCCGGGGTGAATATGTTGGAACGCGGCGCGCGTAAATAGAAGCGGCTGGAGGTACCGGGGGCGAAGCCCGCCCCGGCCCGGAGGCCGAGTTAAAAAAAATAATAATCCCCGTTCAGTCTCAATGGCGGGGTGCGGGCCGGCCCGGCGGCGAGTGCGGCGGGCAGCAGGCCTCTTGGACAGGTTGAGAGATAAAAAAATAATAATTCCCGTGCAGTCTCAATGGCGGGGTGCGGGCCGGGGAATAGGCCTCTTGGCCGGGGTGAATAGTGTTGGAACACGGCCCGCGGAAATAGTAGCGGCTGGAGGTACCGGGGGCGATGCCCGCCCCGGCCCGGCGGCCAAGTTAAAAAAATAAATAATCCCCGTTCAGTCTCAATGGCAGGGTGCGGGCCGGCCCGGCGGCGATTGCGGCGGGCAGCAGGCCTCTTGGACAGGTTGAGAGATAAAAAAATAATAATTCCCATGCGGTCTCAATGGCGGGGTGCGGGCCGGGGAATAGGCCTCTTGGCCGGGGTGAATAGTGTTGGAACACGGCCCGCGGAAATAGTAGCGGCTGGAGGTACCGGGGGCGATGCCCGCCCCGGGCCGGCGGCCAAGTTAAAAAAATAAATAATCCCCGTTAAATCTCAATGGCAGGGTGCGGGCCGGCCCGGCGGCGATTGCGGCGGGCAGCAGGCCTCTTGGACAGGTTGAGAGATAAAAAAATAATAATTCCCATGCAGTCTCAATGGCGGGGTGCGGGCCGGGGAATAGGCCTCTTGGCCGGGGTGAATATGTTGGAACGCGGCGCGCGTAAATAGAAGCGGCTGGAGGTACCGGGGGCGAAGCCCGCCCCGGCCCGGAGGCCGAGTTAAAAAAAATAATAATCCCCGTTCAGTCTCAATGGCGGGGTGCGGGCCGGCCCGGCGGCGAGTGCGGCGGGCAGCAGGCCTCTTGGACAGGTTGAGAGATAAAAAAATAATAATTCCCGTGCAGTCTCAATGGCGGGGTGCGGGCCGGGGAATAGGCCTCTTGGCCGGGGTGAATAGTGTTGGAACACGGCCCGCGGAAATAGTAGCGGCTGGAGGTACCGGGGGCGATGCCCACCCCGGCCCGGCGGCCAAGTTAAAAAAATAAATAATCCCCGTTCAGTCTCAATGGCAGGGTGCGGGCCGGCCCGGCGGCGATTGCGGCGGGCAGCAGGCCTCTTGGACAGGTTGAGAGATAAAAAAATAATAATTCCCGTGCAGTCTCAATGGCGGGGTGCGGGCCGGGGAATAGGCCTCTTGGCCGGGGTGAATAGTGTTGGAACACGGCCCGCGGAAATAGTAGCGGCTGGAGGTACCGGGGGCGAAGGCCGCCCCGGCCCGGAGGCCGAGTTAAAAAAAATAATAATCCCCGTTCAGTCTCAATGGCGGGGTGCGGGCCGGCCCGGCGGCGAGTGCGGCGGGCAGCAGGCCTCTTGGACAGGTTGAGAGATAAAAAAATAATAATTCCCGTGCAGTCTCAATGGCGGGGTGCGGGCCGGGGAATAGGCCTCTTGGCCGGGGTGAATAGTGTTGGAACACGGCCCGCGGAAATAGTAGCGGCTGGAGGTACCGGGGGCGATGCCCGCCCCGGCCCGGCGGCCAAGTTAAAAAAATAAATAATCCCGTGCAGTCTCAATGGCAGGGTGCGGGCCGGCCCGGCGGCGATTGCGGCGGGCAGCAGGCCTCTTGGACAGGTTGAGAGATAAAAAAATAATAATTCCCATGCAGTCTCAATGGCGTGGTGCGGGCCGGGGAATAGGCCTCTTGGCCGGGGTGAATATGTTGGAACGCGGCGCGCGTAAATAGAAGCGGCTGGAGGTACCGGGGGCGAAGCCCGCCCCGGCCCGGAGGCCGAGTTAAAAAAAATAATAATCCCCGTTCAGTCTCAATGGCGGGGTGCGGGCCGGCCCGGCGGCGAGTGCGGCGGGCAGCAGGCCTCTTGGACAGGTTGAGAGATAAAAAAATAATAATTCCCGTGCAGTCTCAATGGCGGGGTGCGGGCCGGGGAATAGGCCTCTTGGCCGGGGTGAATAGTGTTGGAACACGGCCCGCGGAAATAGTAGCAGCTGGAGGTACCGGGGGCGATGCCCGCCCCGGCCCGGCGGCCAAGTTAAAAAAATAAATAATCCCGTTCAGTCTCAATGGCAGGGTGCGGGCCGGCCCGGCGGCGATTGCGGCGGGCAGCAGGCCTCTTGGACAGGTTGAGAGATAAAAAAATAATAATTCCCATGCAGTCTCAATGGCGGGGTGCGGGCCGGGGAATAGGCCTCTTGGCCGGGGTGAATATGTTGGAACGCGGCGCGCGTAAATAGAAGCGGCTGGAGGTACCGGGGGCGAAGCCCGCCCCGGCCCGGAGGCCGAGTTAAAAAAAAAAATAATCCCCGTTCAGTCTCAATGGCGGGGTGCGGGCCGGCCCGGCGGCGATTGCGGCGGGCAGCAGGCCTCTTGGACAGGTTGAGAGATAAAAAAATAATAATTCCCGTGCAGTCTCAATGGCGGGGTGCGGGCCGGCCCGGCGGCGAGTGCGGCGGGCAGCAGGCCTCTTGGACAGGTTGAGAGATAAAAAAATAATAATTCCCGTGCAGTCTCAATGGCGGGGTGCGGGCCGGCCCGGCGGACGAGTGTGGCCGGGGAAGAGGCCTCTTGGCCGGGGTGAATATGTTGGAACGCGGCGCGCGTAAATAGAAGCGGCTGGAGGTACCGGGGGCGAAGGCCGCCCCGGCCCGGAGGCCGAGTTAAAAAAAATAATAATCCCCGTTCAGTCTCAATGGCGGGGTGCGGGCCGGCCCGGCGGCGAGTGCGGCGGGCAGCAGGCCTCTTGGACAGGTTGAGAGATAAAAAAATAATAATTCCCGTGCAGTCTCAATGGCGGGGTGCGGGCCGGGGAATAGGCCTCTTGGCCGGGTTGAATAGTGTTGGAACACGGCCCGCGGAAATAGTAGCGGCTGGAGGTACCGGGGGCGATGCCCGCCCCGGCCCGGCGGCCAAGTTAAAAAAATAAATAATCCCGTTCAGTCTCAATGGCAGGGTGCGGGCCGGCCCGGCGGCGATTGCGGCGGGCAGCAGGCCTCTTGGACAGGTTGAGAGATAAAAAAATAATAATTCCCATGCAGTCTCAATGGCGTGGTGCGGGCCGGGGAATAGGCCTCTTGGCCGGGGTGAATATGTTGGAACGCGGCGCGCGTAAATAGAAGCGGCTGGAGGTACCGGGGGCGAAGCCCGCCCCGGCCCGGAGGCCGAGTTAAAAAAAATAATAATCCCCGTTCAGTCTCAATGGCGGGGTGCGGGCCGGCCCGGCGGCGAGTGCGGCGGGCAGCAGGCCTCTTGGACAGGTTGAGAGATAAAAAAATAATAATTCCCGTGCAGTCTCAATGGCGGGGTGCGGGCCGGGGAATAGGCCTCTTGGCCGGGGTGAATAGTGTTGGAACACGGCCCGCGGAAATAGTAGCGGCTGGAGGTACCGGGGGCGATGCCCGCCCCGGCCCGGCGGCCAAGTTAAAAAAATAAATAATCCCGTTCAGTCTCAATGGCAGGGTGCGGGCCGGCCCGGCGGCGATTGCGGCGGGCAGCAGGCCTCTTGGACAGGTTGAGAGATAAAAAAATAATAATTCCCATGCAGTCTCAATGGCGGGGTGCGGGCCGGGGAATAGGCCTCTTGGCCGGGGTGAATATGTTGGAACGCGGCGCGCGTAAATAGAAGCGGCTGGAAGTACCGGGGGCGAAGCCCGCCCCGGCCCGGAGGCCGAGGTAAAAAAAAAAATAATCCCCGTTCAGTCTCAATGGCGGGGTGCGGGCCGGCCCGGCGGCGAGTGCGGCGGGCAGCAGGCCTCTTGGACAGGTTGAGAGATAAAAAAATAATAATTCCCGTGCAGTCTCAATGGCGGGGTGCGGGCCGGCCCGGCGGCGAGTGCGGCGGGCAGCAGGCCTCTTGGACAGGTTGAGAAATAAAAAAATAATAATTCCCGTTCAGTCTCAATGGCAGGGTGCGGGCCGGCCCGGCGGCGATTGCGGCGGGCAGCAGGCCTCTTGGACAGGTTGAGAGAGAAAAAAATAATAATTCCCGTGCAGTCTCAATGGCGGGGTGCGGGCCGGGGAATAGGCCTCTTGGCCGGGGTGAATATGTTGGAACGCGGCGCGCGTAAATAGAAGCGGCTGGAGGTACCGGGGGCGAAGCCCGCCCCGGCCCGGAGGCCGAGTTAAAAAAAATAATAATCCCCGTTCAGTCTCAATGGCGGGGTGCGGGCCGGCCCGGCGGCGAGTGCGGCGGGCAGCAGGCCTCTTGGACAGGTTGAGAGATAAAAAAATAATAATTCCCGTGCAGTCTCAATGGCGGGGTGCGGGCCGGGGAATAGGCCTCTTGGCCGGGGTGAATAGTGTTGGAACACGGCCCGCGGAAATAGTAGCGGCTGGAGGTACCGGGGGCGATGCCCACCCCGGCCCGGCGGCCAAGTTAAAAAAATAAATAATCCCCGTTCAGTCTCAATGGCAGGGTGCGGGCCGGCCCGGCGGCGATTGCGGCGGGCAGCAGGCCTCTTGGACAGGTTGAGAGATAAAAAAATAATAATTCCCGTGCAGTCTCAATGGCGGGGTGCGGGCCGGGGAATAGGCCTCTTGGCCGGGGTGAATAGTGTTGGAACACGGCCCGCGGAAATAGTAGCGGCTGGAGGTACCGGGGGCGATGCCCGCCCCGGGCCGGCGGCCAAGTTAAAAAAATAAATAATCCCCGTTCAGTCTCAATGGCAGGGTGCGGGCCGGCCCGGCGGCGAGTGCGGCGGGCAGCAGGCCTCTTGGACAGGTTGAGAGATAAAAAAATAATAATTCCCGTTCAGTCTCAATGGCAGGGTGCGGGCCGGCCCGGCGGCGATTGCGGCGGGCAGCAGGCCTCTTGGACAGGTTGAGAGATAAAAAAATAATAATTCCCATGCAGTCTCAATGGCGGGGTGCGGGCCGGGGAATAGGCCTCTTGGCCGGGGTGAATATGTTGGAACGCGGCGCGCGTAAATAGAAGCGGCTGGAGGTACCGGGGGCGAAGCCCGCCCCGGCCCGGAGGCCGAGTTAAAAAAAATAATAATCCCCGTTCAGTCTCAATGGCGGGGTGCGGGCCGGCCCGGCGGCGAGTGCGGCGGGCAGCAGGCCTCTTGGACAGGTTGAGAGATAAAAAAATAATAATTCCCGTGCAGTCTCAATGGCGGGGTGCGGGCCGGGGAATAGGCCTCTTGGCCGGGGTGAATAGTGTTGGAACACGGCCCGCGGAAATAGTAGCGGCTGGAGGTACCGGGGGCGATGCCCACCCCGGCCCGGCGGCCAAGTTAAAAAAATAAATAATCCCCGTTCAGTCTCAATGGCAGGGTGCGGGCCGGCCCGGCGGCGATTGCGGCGGGCAGCAGGCCTCTTGGACAGGTTGAGAGATAAAAAAATAATAATTCCCGTGCAGTCTCAATGGCGGGGTGCGGGCCGGGGAATAGGCCTCTTGGCCGGGGTGAATAGTGTTGGAACACGGCCCGCGGAAATAGTAGCGGCTGGAGGTACCGGGGGCGAAGGCCGCCCCGGCCCGGAGGCCGAGTTAAAAAAAATAATAATCCCCGTTCAGTCTCAATGGCGGGGTGCGGGCCGGCCCGGCGGCGAGTGCGGCGGGCAGCAGGCCTCTTGGACAGGTTGAGAGATAAAAAAATAATAATTCCCGTGCAGTCTCAATGGCGGGGTGCGGGCCGGGGAATAGGCCTCTTGGCCGGGGTGAATAGTGTTGGAACACGGCCCGCGGAAATAGTAGCGGCTGGAGGTACCGGGGGCGATGCCCGCCCCGGCCCGGCGGCCAAGTTAAAAAAATAAATAATCCCGTTCAGTCTCAATGGCAGGGTGCGGGCCGGCCCGGCGGCGATTGCGGCGGGCAGCAGGCCTCTTGGACAGGTTGAGAGATAAAAAAATAATAATTCCCATGCAGTCTCAATGGCGTGGTGCGGGCCGGGGAATAGGCCTCTTGGCCGGGGTGAATATGTTGGAACGCGGCGCGCGTAAATAGAAGCGGCTGGAGGTACCGGGGGCGAAGCCCGCCCCGGCCCGGAGGCCGAGTTAAAAAAAATAATAATCCCCGTTCAGTCTCAATGGCGGGGTGCGGGCCGGCCCGGCGGCGAGTGCGGCGGGCAGCAGGCCTCTTGGACAGGTTGAGAGATAAAAAAATAATAATTCCCGTGCAGTCTCAATGGCGGGGTGCGGGCCGGGGAATAGGCCTCTTGGCCGGGGTGAATAGTGTTGGAACACGGCCCGCGGAAATAGTAGCAGCTGGAGGTACCGGGGGCGATGCCCGCCCCGGCCCGGCGGCCAAGTTAAAAAAATAAATAATCCCGTTCAGTCTCAATGGCAGGGTGCGGGCCGGCCCGGCGGCGATTGCGGCGGGCAGCAGGCCTCTTGGACAGGTTGAGAGATAAAAAAATAATAATTCCCATGCAGTCTCAATGGCGGGGTGCGGGCCGGGGAATAGGCCTCTTGGCCGGGGTGAATATGTTGGAACGCGGCGCGCGTAAATAGAAGCGGCGGGAGGTACCGGGGGCGAAGCCCGCCCCGGCCCGGAGGCCGAGTTAAAAAAAATAATAATCCCCGTTCAGTCTCAATGGCGGGGTGCGGGCCGGCCCGGCGGCGAGTGCGGCGGGCAGCAGGCCTCTTGGACAGGTTGAGAGATTAAAAAATAATAATTCCCGTGCAGTCTCAATGGCGGGGTGCGGGCCGGCCCGGCGGACGAGTGTGGCCGGGGAAGAGGCCTCTTTGCCGGGGTGAATATGTTGGAACGTGGCGCGCGTAAATAGAAGCGGCTGGAGGTACCGGGGGCGAAGCCCGCCCCGGCCCGGAGGCCGAGTTAAAAAAAATAATAATCCCCGTTCAGTCTCAATGGCGGGGTGCGGGCCGGCCCGGCGGCGAGTGCGGCGGGCAGCAGGCCTCTTGGACAGGTTGAGAGATTAAAAAATAATAATTCCCGTGCAGTCTCAATGGCGGGGTGCGGGCCGGCCCGGCGGACGAGTGTGGCCGGGGAAGAGGCCTCTTGGCCGGGGTGAATATGTTGGAACGCGGCGCGTGTAAATAGAAGCGGCTGGAGGTACCGGGGGCGAAGCCCGCCCCGGCCCGGCGGCCGAGTTAAAAAAAATAATAATCCCCGTACAGTCTCAATGGCGGGGTGCGGGCCGGCCCGGCGGCGAGTGCGGCGGGCAGCAGGCCTCTTGGACAGGTTGAGAGATAAAAAAATAATAATTCCCGTGCAGTCTCAATGGCGGGGTGCGGGCCGGGGAATAGGCCTCTTGGCCGGGGTGAATAGTGTTGGAACACGGCCCGCGGAAATAGTAGCGGCTGGAGGTACCGGGGGCGATGCCCGCCCCGGCCCGGCGGCCAAGTTAAAAAAATAAATAATCCCCGTTCAGTCTCAATGGCAGGGTGCGGGCCGGCCCGGCGGCGATTGCGGCGGGCAGCAGGCCTCTTGGACAGGTTGAGAGATAAAAAAATAATAATTCCCATGCAGTCTCAATGGCGGGGTGCGGGCCGGGGAATAGGCCTCTTGGCCGGGGTGAATATGTTGGAACGCGGCGCGCGTAAATAGAAGCGGCTGGAGGTACCGGGGGCGAAGCCCGCCCCGGCCCGGAGGCCGAGTTAAAAAAAATAATAATCCCCGTTCAGTCTCAATGGCGGGGTGCGGGCCGGCCCGGCGGCGAGTGCGGCGGGCAGCAGGCCTCTTGGACAGGTTGAGAGATAAAAAAAATAATAATTCCCGTGCAGTCTCAATGGCGGGGTGCGGGCCGGGGAATAGGCCTCTTGGCCGGGGTGAATAGTGTTGGAACACGGCCCGCGGAAATAGTAGCGGCTGGAGGTACCGGGGGCGATGCCCGCCCCGGCCCGGCGGCCAAGTTAAAAAAATAAATAATCCCGTTCAGTCTCAATGGCAGGGTGCGGGCCGGCCCGGCGGCGATTGCGGCGGGCAGCAGGCCTCTTGGACAGGTTGAGAGATAAAAAAATAATAATTCCCATGCAGTCTCAATGGCGGGGTGCGGGCCGGGGAATAGGCCTCTTGGCCGGGGTGAATAGTGTTGGAACACGGCCCGCGGAAATAGTAGCGGCTGGAGGTACCGGGGGCGATGCCCGCCCCGGCCCGGCGGCCAAGTTAAAAAAATAAATAATCCCCGTTCAGTCTCAATGGCAGGGTGTGGGCCGGCCCGGCGGCGAGTGCGGCGGGCAGCAGGCCTCTTGGACAGGTTGAGAGATAAAAAAATAATAATTCCCGTTCAGTCTCAATGGCAGGGTGCGGGCCGGCCCGGCGGCAATTGCGGCGGGCAGCAGGCCTCTTGGACAGGTTGAGAGATAAAAAAATAATAATTCCCATGCAGTCTCAATGGCGGGGTGCGGGCCGGGGAATAGGCCTCTTGGCCGGGGTGAATATGTTGGAACGCGGCGCGCGTAAATAGAAGCGGCTGGAGGTACCGGGGGCGAAGCCCGCCCCGGCCCGGAGGCCGAGTTAAAAAAAATAATAATCCCCGTTCAGTCTCAATGGCGGGGTGCGGGCTGGCCCGGCGGCGAGTGCGGCGGGCAGCAGGCCTCTTGGACAGGTTGAGAGATAAAAAAATAATAATTCCCGTGCAGTCTCAATGGCGGGGTGCGGGCCGGGGAATAGGCCTCTTGGCCGGGGTGAATAGTGTTGGAACACGGCCCGCGGAAATAGTAGCGGCTGGAGGTACCGGGGGCGATGCCCGCCCCGGCCCGGCGGCCAAGTTAAAAAAATAAATAATCCCGTTCAGTCTCAATGGCAGGGTGCGGGCCGGCCCGGCGGCGATTGCGGCGGGCAGCAGGCCTCTTGGACAGGTTGAGAGATAAAAAAATAATAATTCCCATGCAGTCTCAATGGCGGGGTGCGGGCCGGGGAATAGGCCTCTTGGCCGGGGTGAATATGTTGGAACGCGGCGCACGTAAATAGAAGCGGCTGGAGGTACCGGGGGCGAAGCCCGCCCCGGCCCGGAGGCCGAGTTAAAAAAAATAATAATCCCCGTTCAGTCTCAATGGCAGGGTGCGGGCCGGCCCGGCGGCGATTGCGGCGGGCAGCAGGCCTCTTGGACAGGTTGAGAGATAAAAAAATAATAATTCCCGTGCAGTCTCAATGGCGGGGTGCGGGCCGGGTGAATAGGCCTCTTGGCCGGGGTGAATATGTTGGAACGCGGCGCGCGTAAATAGAAGCGGCTGGAGGTACCGGGGGCGAAGCCCGCCCCGGCCCGGAGGCCGAGTTAAAAAAAATAATAATCCCCGTTCAGTCTCAATGGCGGGGTGCGGGCCGGCCCGGCGGCAAGTGCGGCGGGCAGCAGGCCTCTTGGACAGGTTGAGAGATAAAAAAATAATAATTCCCGTGCAGTGTCAATGGCGGGGTGCGGGCCGGGGAATAGGCCTCTTGGCCGGGGTGAATAGTGTTGGAACACGGCCCGCGGAAATAGTAGCGGCTGGAGGTACCGGGGGCGATGCCCGCCCCGGCCCGGCGGCCAAGTTAAAAAAATAAATAATCCCGTTCAGTCTCAATGGCAGGGTGCAGGCCGGCCCGGCGGCGATTGCGGCGGGCAGCAGGCCTCTTGGACAGGTTGAGAGATAAAAAATAATAATTCCCATGCAGTCTCAATGGCGGGGTGCGGGCCGGGGAATAGGCCTCTTGGCCGGGGTGAATATGTTGGAACGCGGCGCGCGTAAATAGAAGCGGCTGGAGGTACCGGGGGCGAAGCCCGCCCCGGCCCGGAGGCCGAGTTAAAAAAAATAATAATCCCCGTTCAGTCTCAATGGCGGGGTGCGGGCCGGCCCGGCAGCGAGTGCGGCGGGCAGCAGGCCTCTTGGACAGGTTGAGAGATAAAAAAAATAATAATTCCCGTGCAGTCTCAATGGCGGGGTGCGGGCCGGGGAATAGGCCTCTTGGCCGGGGTGAATAGTGTTGGAACACGGCCCGCGGAAATAGTAGCGGCTGGAGGTACCGGGGGCGATGCCCGCCCTGGCCCGGCGGCCAAGTTAAAAAAATAAATAATCCCCGTTCAGTCTCAATGGCAGGGTGCGGGCCGGCCCGGCGGCGATTGCGGCGGGCAGCAGGCCTCTTGGACAGGTTGAGAGATAAAAAAATAATAATTCCCGTTCAGTCTCAATGGCAGGGTGCGGGCCGGCCCGGCGGCAATTGCGGCGGGCAGCAGGCCTCTTGGACAGGTTGAGAGATAAAAAAATAATAATTCCCTTGCAGTCTCAATGGCGGGGTGCGGGCCGGGGAATAGGCCTCTTGGCCGGGGTGAATATGTTGGAACGCGGCGCGCGTAAATAGAAGCGGCTGGAGGTACCGGGGGCGAAGCCCGCCCCGGCCCGGAGGCCGAGTTAAAAAAAATAATAATCCCCGTTCAGTCTCAATGGCGGGGTGCGGGCTGGCCCGGCGGCGAGTGCGGCGGGCAGCAGGCCTCTTGGACAGGTTGAGAGATAAAAAAATAATAATTCCCGTGCAGTCTCAATGGCGGGGTGCGGGCCGGGGAATAGGCCTCTTGGCCGGGGTGAATAGTGTTGGAACACGGCCCGCGGAAATAGTAGCGGCTGGAGGTACCGGGGGCGATGCCCGCCCCGGCCCGGCGGCCAAGTTAAAAAAATAAATAATCCCCGTTCAGTCTCAATGGCAGGGTGCGGGCCGGCCCGGCGGCGATTGCGGCGGGCAGCAGGCCTCTTGGACAGGTTGAGAGATAAAAAAATAATAATTCCCATGCAGTCTCAATGGCGGGGTGCGGGCCGGGGAATAGGCCTCTTGGCCGGGGTGAATATGTTGGAACGCGGCGCGCGTAAATAGAAGCGGCTGGAGGTACCGGGGGCGAAGCCCGCCCCGGCCCGGAGGCCGAGTTAAAAAAAATAATAATCCCCGTTCAGTCTCAATGGCGGGGTGCGGGCCGGCCCGGCGGCGAGTGCGGCGGGCAGCAGGCCTCTTGGACAGGTTGAGAGATAAAAAAAATAATAATTCCCGTGCAGTCTCAATGGCGGGGTGCGGGCCGGGGAATAGGCCTCTTGGCCGGGGTGAATAGTGTTGGAACACGGCCCGCGGAAATAGTAGCGGCTGGAGGTACCGGGGGCGATGCCCGCCCCGGCCCGGCGGCCAAGTTAAAAAAATAAATAATCCCGTTCAGTCTCAATGGCAGGGTGCGGGCCGGCCCGGCGGCGATTGCGGCGGGCAGCAGGCCTCTTGGACAGGTTGAGAGATAAAAAAATAATAATTCCCATGCAGTCTCAATGGCGGGGTGCGGGCCGGGGAATAGGCCTCTTGGCCGGGGTGAATAGTGTTGGAACACGGCCCGCGGAAATAGTAGCGGCTGGAGGTACCGGGGGCGATGCCCGCCCCGGCCCGGCGGCCAAGTTAAAAAAATAAATAATCCCCGTTCAGTCTCAATGGCAGGGTGTGGGCCGGCCCGGCGGCAAGTGCGGCGGGCAGCAGGCCTCTTGGACAGGTTGAGAGATAAAAAAATAATAATTCCCGTTCAGTCTCAATGGCGGGGTGCGGGCCGGCCCGGCGGCGATTGCGGCGGGCAGCAGGCCTCTTGGACAGGTTGAGAGATAAAAAAATAATAATTCCCGTGCAGTCTCAATGGCGGGGTGCGGGCCGGGTGAATAGGCCTCTTGGCCGGGGTGAATATGTTGGAACGCGGCGCGCGTAAATAGAAGCGGCTGGAGGTACCGGGGGCGAAGCCCGCCCCGGCCCGGAGGCCGAGTTAAAAAAAATAATAATCCCCGTTCAGTCTCAATGGCGGGGTGCGGGCCGGCCCGGCGGCAAGTGCGGCGGGCAGCAGGCCTCTTGGACAGGTTGAGAGATAAAAAAATAATAATTCCCGTGCAGTGTCAATGGCGGGGTGCGGGCCGGGGAATAGGCCTCTTGGCCGGGGTGAATAGTGTTGGAACACGGCCCGCGGAAATAGTAGCGGCTGGAGGTACCGGGGGCGATGCCCGCCCCGGCCCGGCGGCCAAGTTAAAAAAATAAATAATCCCGTTCAGTCTCAATGGCAGGGTGCAGGCCGGCCCGGCGGCGATTGCGGCGGGCAGCAGGCCTCTTGGACAGGTTGAGAGATAAAAAAATAATAATTCCCATGCAGTCTCAATGGCGGGGTGCGGGCCGGGGAATATGCCTCTTGGCCGGGGTGAATATGTTGGAACGCGGCGCGCGTAAATAGAAGCGGCTGGAGGTACCGGGGGCGAAGCCCGCCCCGGCCCGGAGGCCGAGTTAAAAAAAATAATAATCCCCGTTCAGTCTCAATGGCGGGGTGCGGGCCGGCCCGGCAGCGAGTGCGGCGGGCAGCAGGCCTCTTGGACAGGTTGAGAGATAAAAAAAATAATAATTCCCGTGCAGTCTCAATGGCGGGGTGCGGGCCGGGGAATAGGCCTCTTGGCCGGGGTGAATAGTGTTGGAACACGGCCCGCGGAAATAGTAGCGGCTGGAGGTACCGGGGGCGATGCCCGCCCTGGCCCGGCGGCCAAGTTAAAAAAATAAATAATCCCCGTTCAGTCTCAATGGCAGGGTGCGGGCCGGCCCGGCGGCGATTGCGGCGGGCAGCAGGCCTCTTGGACAGGTTGAGAGATAAAAAAATAATAATTCCCGTGCAGTCTCAATGGCGGGGTGCGGGCCGGGGAATAGGCCTCTTGGCCGGGGTGAATATGTTGGAACGCGGCGCGCGTAAATAGAAGCGGCTGGAGGTACCGGGGGCGAAGCCCGCCCCGGCCCGGAGGCCGAGTTAAAAAAAATAATAATCCCCGTTCAGTCTCAATGGCGGGGTGCGGGCTGGCCCGGCGGCGAGTGCGGCGGGCAGCAGGCCTCTTGGACAGGTTGAGAGATTAAAAAAATAATAATTCCCGTGCAGTCTCAATGGCGGGGTGCGGGCCGGGGAATAGGCCTCTTGGCCGGGGTGAATAGTGTTGGAACACGGCCCGCGGAAATAGTAGCGGCTGGAGGTACCGGGGGCGATGCCCGCCCCGGCCCGGCGGTCAAGTTAAAAAAATAAATAATCCCGTTCAGTCTCAATGGCAGGGTGCGGGCCGGCCCGGCGGCGATTGCGGCGGGCAGCAGGCCTCTTGGACAGGTTGAGAGATAAAAAAATAATAATTGCCATGCAGTCTCAATGGCGGGGTGCGGGCCGGGGAATAGGCCTCTTGGCCGGGGTGAATATGTTGGAACGCGGCGCGCGTAAATAGAAGCGGCTGGAGGTACCGGGGGCGAAGCCCGCCCCGGCCCGGAGGCCGAGTTAAAAAAAATAATAATCCCCGTTCAGTCTCAATGGCAGGGTGCGGGCCGGCCCGGCGGCGATTGCGGCGGGCAGCAGGCCTCTTGGACAGGTTGAGAGATAAAAAAATAATAATTCCCGTGCAGTCTCAATGGCGGGGTGCGGGCCGGGTGAATAGGCCTCTTGGCCGGGGTGAATATGTTGGAACGCGGCGCGCGTAAATAGAAGCGGCTGGAGGTACCGGGGGCGAAGCCCGCCCCGGCCCGGAGGCCGAGTTAAAAAAAATAATAATCCCGTTCAGTCTCAATGGCGGGGTGCGGGCCGGCCCGGCGGCAATTGCGGCGGGCAGCAGGCCTCTTGGACAGGTTGAGAGATAAAAAAATAATAATTCCCTTGCAGTCTCAATGGCGGGGTGCGGGCCGGGGAATAGGCCTCTTGGCCGGGGTGAATATGTTGGAACGCGGCGCGCGTAAATAGAAGCGGCTGGAGGTACCGGGGGCGAAGCCCGCCCCGGCCCGGAGGCCGAGTTAAAAAAAATAATAATCCCCGTTCAGTCTCAATGGCGGGGTGCGGGCTGGCCCGGCGGCGAGTGCGGCGGGCAGCAGGCCTCTTGGACAGGTTGAGAGATAAAAAAAATAATAATTCCCGTGCAGTCTCAATGGCGGGGTGCGGGCCGGGGAATAGGCCTCTTGGCCGGGGTGAATAGTGTTGGAACACGGCCCGCGGAAATAGTAGCGGCTGGAGGTACCGGGGGCGATGCCCGCCCTGGCCCGGCGGCCAAGTTAAAAAAATAAATAATCCCCGTTCAGTCTCAATGGCAGGGTGCGGGCCGGCCCGGCGGCGATTGCGGCGGGCAGCAGGCCTCTTGGACAGGTTGAGAGATAAAAAAATAATAATTCCCGTTCAGTCTCAATGGCAGGGTGCGGGCCGGCCCGGCGGCAATTGCGGCGGGCAGCAGGCCTCTTGGACAGGTTGAGAGATAAAAAAATAATAATTCCCTTGCAGTCTCAATGGCGGGGTGCGGGCCGGGGAATAGGCCTCTTGGCCGGGGTGAATATGTTGGAACGCGGCGCGCGTAAATAGAAGCGGCTGGAGGTACCGGGGGCGAAGCCCGCCCCGGCCCGGAGGCCGAGTTAAAAAAAATAATAATCCCCGTTCAGTCTCAATGGCGGGGTGCGGGCCGGCCCGGCGGCGAGTGCGGCGGGCAGCAGGCCTCTTGGACAGGTTGAGAGATAAAAAAATAATAATTCCCGTGCAGTCTCAATGGCGGGGTGCGGGCCGGGGAATAGGCCTCTTGGCCGGGGTGAATATGTTGGAACGCGGCGCGCGTAAATAGAAGCGGCTGGAGGTACCGGGGGCGAAGCCCGCCCCGGCCCGGAGGCCGAGTTAAAAAAAATAATAATCCCCGTTCAGTCTCAATGGCGGGGTGCGGGCCGGCCCGGCGGCGAGTGCGGCGGGCAGCAGGCCTCTTGGACAGGTTGAGAGATAAAAAAAATAATAATTCCCGTGCAGTCTCAATGGCGGGGTGCGGGCCGGGGAATAGGCCTCTTGGCCGGGGTGAATAGTGTTGGAACACGGCCCGCGGAAATAGTAGCGGCTGGAGGTACCGGGGGCGATGCCCGCCCCGGCCCGGCGGCCAAGTTAAAAAAATAAATAATCCCGTTCAGTCTCAATGGCAGGGTGCGGGCCGGCCCGGCGGCGATTGCGGCGGGCAGCAGGCCTCTTGGACAGGTTGAGAGATAAAAAAATAATAATTCCCATGCAGTCTCAATGGCGGGGTGCGGGCCGGGGAATAGGCCTCTTGGCCGGGGTGAATAGTGTTGGAACACGGCCCGCGGAAATAGTAGCGGCTGGAGGTACCGGGGGCGATGCCCGCCCCGGCCCGGCGGCCAAGTTAAAAAAATAAATAATCCCCGTTCAGTCTCAATGGCAGGGTGTGGGCCGGCCCGGCGGCAAGTGCGGCGGGCAGCAGGCCTCTTGGACAGGTTGAGAGATAAAAAAATAATAATTCCCGTTCAGTCTCAATGGCAGGGTGCGGGCCGGCCCGGCGGCAATTGCGGCGGGCAGCAGGCCTCTTGGACAGGTTGAGAGATAAAAAAATAATAATTCCCATGCAGTCTCAATGGCGGGGTGCGGGCCGGGGAATAGGCCTCTTGGCCGGGGTGAATATGTTGGAACGCGGCGCGCGTAAATAGAAGCGGCTGGAGGTACCGGGGGCGAAGCCCGCCCCGGCCCGGAGGCCGAGTTAAAAAAAATAATAATCCCCGTTCAGTCTCAATGGCGGGGTGCGGGCTGGCCCGGCGGCGAGTGCGGCGGGCAGCAGGCCTCTTGGACAGGTTGAGAGATAAAAAAATAATAATTCCCGTGCAGTCTCAATGGCGGGGTGCGGGCCGGGGAATAGGCCTCTTGGCCGGGGTGAATAGTGTTGGAACACGGCCCGCGGAAATAGTAGCGGCTGGAGGTACCGGGGGCGATGCCCGCCCCGGCCCGGCGGCCAAGTTAAAAAAATAAATAATCCCGTTCAGTCTCAATGGCAGGGTGCGGGCCGGCCCGGCGGCGATTGCGGCGGGCAGCAGGCCTCTTGGACAGGTTGAGAGATAAAAAAATAATAATTCCCATGCAGTCTCAATGGCGGGGTGCGGGCCGGGGAATAGGCCTCTTGGCCGGGGTGAATATGTTGGAACGCGGCGCGCGTAAATAGAAGCGGCTGGAGGTACCGGGGGCGAAGCCCGCCCCGGCCCGGAGGCCGAGTTAAAAAAAATAATAATCCCCGTTCAGTCTCAATGGCAGGGTGCGGGCCGGCCCGGCGGCGATTGCGGCGGGCAGCAGGCCTCTTGGACAGGTTGAGAGATAAAAAAATAATAATTCCCGTGCAGTCTCAATGGCGGGGTGCGGGCCGGGTGAATAGGCCTCTTGGCCGGGGTGAATATGTTGGAACGCGGCGCGCGTAAATAGAAGCGGCTGGAGGTACCGGGGGCGAAGCCCGCCCCGGCCCGGAGGCCGAGTTAAAAAAAATAATAATCCCCGTTCAGTCTCAATGGCGGGGTGCGGGCCGGCCCGGCGGCAAGTGCGGCGGGCAGCAGGCCTCTTGGACAGGTTGAGAGATAAAAAAATAATAATTCCCGTGCAGTGTCAATGGCGGGGTGCGGGCCGGGGAATAGGCCTCTTGGCCGGGGTGAATAGTGTTGGAACACGGCCCGCGGAAATAGTAGCGGCTGGAGGTACCGGGGGCGATGCCCGCCCCGGCCCGGCGGCCAAGTTAAAAAAATAAATAATCCCGTTCAGTCTCAATGGCAGGGTGCAGGCCGGCCCGGCGGCGATTGCGGCGGGCAGCAGGCCTCTTGGACAGGTTGAGAGATAAAAAAATAATAATTCCCATGCAGTCTCAATGGCGGGGTGCGGGCCGGGGAATATGCCTCTTGGCCGGGGTGAATATGTTGGAACGCGGCGCGCGTAAATAGAAGCGGCTGGAGGTACCGGGGGCGAAGCCCGCCCCGGCCCGGAGGCCGAGTTAAAAAAAATAATAATCCCCGTTCAGTCTCAATGGCGGGGTGCGGGCCGGCCCGGCAGCGAGTGCGGCGGGCAGCAGGCCTCTTGGACAGGTTGAGAGATAAAAAAATAATAATTCCCGTGCAGTCTCAATGGCGGGGTGCGGGCCGGGTGAATAGGCCTCTTGGCCGGGGTGAATATGTTGGAACGCGGCGCGCGTAAATAGAAGCGGCTGGAGGTACCGGGGGCGAAGCCCGCCCCGGCCCGGAGGCCGAGTTAAAAAAAATAATAATCCCGTTCAGTCTCAATGGCGGGGTGCGGGCCGGCCCGGCGGCAATTGCGGCGGGCAGCAGGCCTCTTGGACAGGTTGAGAGATAAAAAAATAATAATTCCCTTGCAGTCTCAATGGCGGGGTGCGGGCCGGGGAATAGGCCTCTTGGCCGGGGTGAATATGTTGGAACGCGGCGCGCGTAAATAGAAGCGGCTGGAGGTACCGGGGGCGAAGCCCGCCCCGGCCCGGAGGCCGAGTTAAAAAAAATAATAATCCCCGTTCAGTCTCAATGGCGGGGTGCGGGCTGGCCCGGCGGCGAGTGCGGCGGGCAGCAGGCCTCTTGGACAGGTTGAGAGATAAAAAAAATAATAATTCCCGTGCAGTCTCAATGGCGGGGTGCGGGCCGGGGAATAGGCCTCTTGGCCGGGGTGAATAGTGTTGGAACACGGCCCGCGGAAATAGTAGCGGCTGGAGGTACCGGGGGCGATGCCCGCCCTGGCCCGGCGGCCAAGTTAAAAAAATAAATAATCCCCGTTCAGTCTCAATGGCAGGGTGCGGGCCGGCCCGGCGGCGATTGCGGCGGGCAGCAGGCCTCTTGGACAGGTTGAGAGATAAAAAAATAATAATTCCCGTTCAGTCTCAATGGCAGGGTGCGGGCCGGCCCGGCGGCAATTGCGGCGGGCAGCAGGCCTCTTGGACAGGTTGAGAGATAAAAAAATAATAATTCCCTTGCAGTCTCAATGGCGGGGTGCGGGCCGGGGAATAGGCCTCTTGGCCGGGGTGAATATGTTGGAACGCGGCGCGCGTAAATAGAAGCGGCTGGAGGTACCGGGGGCGAAGCCCGCCCCGGCCCGGAGGCCGAGTTAAAAAAAATAATAATCCCCGTTCAGTCTCAATGGCGGGGTGCGGGCCGGCCCGGCGGCGAGTGCGGCGGGCAGCAGGCCTCTTGGACAGGTTGAGAGATAAAAAAATAATAATTCCCGTGCAGTCTCAATGGCGGGGTGCGGGCCGGGGAATAGGCCTCTTGGCCGGGGTGAATATGTTGGAACGCGGCGCGCGTAAATAGAAGCGGCTGGAGGTACCGGGGGCGAAGCCCGCCCCGGCCCGGAGGCCGAGTTAAAAAAAATAATAATCCCCGTTCAGTCTCAATGGCGGGGTGCGGGCCGGCCCGGCGGCGAGTGCGGCGGGCAGCAGGCCTCTTGGACAGGTTGAGAGATAAAAAAAATAATAATTCCCGTGCAGTCTCAATGGCGGGGTGCGGGCCGGGGAATAGGCCTCTTGGCCGGGGTGAATAGTGTTGGAACACGGCCCGCGGAAATAGTAGCGGCTGGAGGTACCGGGGGCGATGCCCGCCCCGGCCCGGCGGCCAAGTTAAAAAAATAAATAATCCCGTTCAGTCTCAATGGCAGGGTGCGGGCCGGCCCGGCGGCGATTGCGGCGGGCAGCAGGCCTCTTGGACAGGTTGAGAGATAAAAAAATAATAATTCCCATGCAGTCTCAATGGCGGGGTGCGGGCCGGGGAATAGGCCTCTTGGCCGGGGTGAATAGTGTTGGAACACGGCCCGCGGAAATAGTAGCGGCTGGAGGTACCGGGGGCGATGCCCGCCCCGGCCCGGCGGCCAAGTTAAAAAAATAAATAATCCCCGTTCAGTCTCAATGGCAGGGTGTGGGCCGGCCCGGCGGCAAGTGCGGCGGGCAGCAGGCCTCTTGGACAGGTTGAGAGATAAAAAAATAATAATTCCCGTTCAGTCTCAATGGCAGGGTGCGGGCCGGCCCGGCGGCAATTGCGGCGGGCAGCAGGCCTCTTGGACAGGTTGAGAGATAAAAAAATAATAATTCCCATGCAGTCTCAATGGCGGGGTGCGGGCCGGGGAATAGGCCTCTTGGCCGGGGTGAATATGTTGGAACGCGGCGCGCGTAAATAGAAGCGGCTGGAGGTACCGGGGGCGAAGCCCGCCCCGGCCCGGAGGCCGAGTTAAAAAAAATAATAATCCCCGTTCAGTCTCAATGGCGGGGTGCGGGCTGGCCCGGCGGCGAGTGCGGCGGGCAGCAGGCCTCTTGGACAGGTTGAGAGATAAAAAAATAATAATTCCCGTGCAGTCTCAATGGCGGGGTGCGGGCCGGGGAATAGGCCTCTTGGCCGGGGTGAATAGTGTTGGAACACGGCCCGCGGAAATAGTAGCGGCTGGAGGTACCGGGGGCGATGCCCGCCCCGGCCCGGCGGCCAAGTTAAAAAAATAAATAATCCCGTTCAGTCTCAATGGCAGGGTGCGGGCCGGCCCGGCGGCGATTGCGGCGGGCAGCAGGCCTCTTGGACAGGTTGAGAGATAAAAAAATAATAATTCCCATGCAGTCTCAATGGCGGGGTGCGGGCCGGGGAATAGGCCTCTTGGCCGGGGTGAATATGTTGGAACGCGGCGCGCGTAAATAGAAGCGGCTGGAGGTACCGGGGGCGAAGCCCGCCCCGGCCCGGAGGCCGAGTTAAAAAAAATAATAATCCCCGTTCAGTCTCAATGGCAGGGTGCGGGCCGGCCCGGCGGCGATTGCGGCGGGCAGCAGGCCTCTTGGACAGGTTGAGAGATAAAAAAATAATAATTCCCGTGCAGTCTCAATGGCGGGGTGCGGGCCGGGTGAATAGGCCTCTTGGCCGGGGTGAATATGTTGGAACGCGGCGCGCGTAAATAGAAGCGGCTGGAGGTACCGGGGGCGAAGCCCGCCCCGGCCCGGAGGCCGAGTTAAAAAAAATAATAATCCCCGTTCAGTCTCAATGGCGGGGTGCGGGCCGGCCCGGCGGCAAGTGCGGCGGGCAGCAGGCCTCTTGGACAGGTTGAGAGATAAAAAAATAATAATTCCCGTGCAGTGTCAATGGCGGGGTGCGGGCCGGGGAATAGGCCTCTTGGCCGGGGTGAATAGTGTTGGAACACGGCCCGCGGAAATAGTAGCGGCTGGAGGTACCGGGGGCGATGCCCGCCCCGGCCCGGCGGCCAAGTTAAAAAAATAAATAATCCCGTTCAGTCTCAATGGCAGGGTGCAGGCCGGCCCGGCGGCGATTGCGGCGGGCAGCAGGCCTCTTGGACAGGTTGAGAGATAAAAAAATAATAATTCCCATGCAGTCTCAATGGCGGGGTGCGGGCCGGGGAATATGCCTCTTGGCCGGGGTGAATATGTTGGAACGCGGCGCGCGTAAATAGAAGCGGCTGGAGGTACCGGGGGCGAAGCCCGCCCCGGCCCGGAGGCCGAGTTAAAAAAAATAATAATCCCCGTTCAGTCTCAATGGCGGGGTGCGGGCCGGCCCGGCAGCGAGTGCGGCGGGCAGCAGGCCTCTTGGACAGGTTGAGAGATAAAAAAAATAATAATTCCCGTGCAGTCTCAATGGCGGGGTGCGGGCCGGGGAATAGGCCTCTTGGCCGGGGTGAATAGTGTTGGAACACGGCCCGCGGAAATAGTAGCGGCTGGAGGTACCGGGGGCGATGCCCGCCCTGGCCCGGCGGCCAAGTTAAAAAAATAAATAATCCCCGTTCAGTCTCAATGGCAGGGTGCGGGCCGGCCCGGCGGCGATTGCGGCGGGCAGCAGGCCTCTTGGACAGGTTGAGAGATAAAAAAATAATAATTCCCGTGCAGTCTCAATGGCGGGGTGCGGGCCGGGGAATAGGCCTCTTGGCCGGGGTGAATATGTTGGAACGCGGCGCGCGTAAATAGAAGCGGCTGGAGGTACCGGGGGCGAAGCCCGCCCCGGCCCGGAGGCCGAGTTAAAAAAAATAATAATCCCCGTTCAGTCTCAATGGCGGGGTGCGGGCTGGCCCGGCGGCGAGTGCGGCGGGCAGCAGGCCTCTTGGACAGGTTGAGAGATTAAAAAAATAATAATTCCCGTGCAGTCTCAATGGCGGGGTGCGGGCCGGGGAATAGGCCTCTTGGCCGGGGTGAATAGTGTTGGAACACGGCCCGCGGAAATAGTAGCGGCTGGAGGTACCGGGGGCGATGCCCGCCCCGGCCCGGCGGTCAAGTTAAAAAAATAAATAATCCCGTTCAGTCTCAATGGCAGGGTGCGGGCCGGCCCGGCGGCGATTGCGGCGGGCAGCAGGCCTCTTGGACAGGTTGAGAGATAAAAAAATAATAATTGCCATGCAGTCTCAATGGCGGGGTGCGGGCCGGGGAATAGGCCTCTTGGCCGGGGTGAATATGTTGGAACGCGGCGCGCGTAAATAGAAGCGGCT
Source organism: Hippocampus zosterae (assembly GCF_025434085.1). Taxonomy (NCBI): domain Eukaryota; kingdom Metazoa; phylum Chordata; class Actinopteri; order Syngnathiformes; family Syngnathidae; genus Hippocampus; species Hippocampus zosterae. The sequence continues at coordinate 400,850 of NW_026262963.1, forward strand.
GGAGGTACCGGGGGCGAAGCCCGCCCCGGCCCGGAGGCCGAGTTAAAAAAAATAATAATCCCCGTTCAGTCTCAATGGCAGGGTGCGGGCCGGCCCGGCGGCGATTGCGGCGGGCAGCAGGCCTCTTGGACAGGTTGAGAGATAAAAAAATAATAATTCCCGTGCAGTCTCAATGGCGGGGTGCGGGCCGGGTGAATAGGCCTCTTGGCCGGGGTGAATATGTTGGAACGCGGCGCGCGTAAATAGAAGCGGCTGGAGGTACCGGGGGCGAAGCCCGCCCCGGCCCGGAGGCCGAGTTAAAAAAAATAATAATCCCGTTCAGTCTCAATGGCGGGGTGCGGGCCGGCCCGGCGGCGAGTGCGGCGGGCAGCAGGCCTCTTGGACAGGTTGAGAGATAAAAAAATAATAATTCCCGTGCAGTCTCAACGGCGGGGTGCGGGCCGGCCCGGCGGACGAGTGTGGCCGGGGAAGAGGCCTCTTGGCCGGGGTGAATATGTTGGAACGCGGCGCGCGTAAATAGAAGCGGCTGGAGGTACCGGGGGCGAAGCCCGCCCCGGCCCGGAGGCCGAGTTAAAAAAAATAATAATCCCCGTTCAGTCTCAATGGCGGGGTGCGGCCGTCCGGCGGCGAGTGCGGCGGGCAGCAGGCCTCTTGGACAGGTTGAGAGATAAAAAAATAATAATTCCCGTGCAGTCTCAATGGCGGGGTGCGGGCCGGGGAATAGGCCTCTTGGCCGGGGTGAATAGTGTTGGAACACGGCCCGCGGAAATAGTAGCGGCTGGAGGTAGCGGGGGCGATGCCCGCCCCGGCCCGGCGGCCAAGTTAAAAAAATAAATAATCCCGTTCAGTCTCAATGGCAGGGTGCGGGCCGGCCCGGCGGCGATTGCGGCGGGCAGCAGGCCTCTTGGACAGGTTGAGAGATAAAAAAATAATAATTCCCATGCAGTCTCAATGGCGTGGGGCGGGCCGGGGAATAGGCCTCTTGGCCGGGGTGAATATGTTGGAACGCGGCGTGCGTAAATAGAAGCGGCTGGAGGTACCGGGGGCGAAGCCCGCCCCGGCCCGGAGGCCGAGTTAAAAAAAATAATAATCCCCGTTCAGTCTCAATGGCGGGGTGCGGGCCGGCCCGGCGGCGAGTGCGGCGGGCAGCAGGCCTCTTGGACAGGTTGAGAGATAAAAAAATAATAATTCCCGTGCAGTCTCAATGGCGGGGTGCGGGCCGGGGAATAGGCCTCTTGGCCGGGGTGAATAGTGTTGGAACACGGCCCGCGGAAATAGTAGCGGCTGGAGGTACCGGGGGCGATGCCCGCCCCGGCCCGGCGGCCAAGTTAAAAAAATAAATAATCCCGTTCAGTCTCAATGGCAGGGTGCGGGCCGGCCCGGCGGCGATTGCGGCGGGCAGCAGGCCTCTTGGACAGGTTGAGAGATAAAAAAATAATAATTCCCATGCAGTCTCAATGGCGGGGTGCGGGCCGGGGAATAGGCCTCTTGGCCGGGGTGAATATGTTGGAACGCGGCGCGCGTAAATAGAAGCGGCTGGAGGTACCGGGGGCGAAGCCCGCCCCGGCCCGGAGGCCGAGTTAAAAAAAAAAAATAATCCCCGTTCAGTCTCAATGGCGGGGTGCGGGCCGGCCCGGCGGCGATTGCGGCGGGCAGCAGGCCTCTTGGACAGGTTGAGAGATAAAAAAATAATAATTCCCGTGCAGTCTCAATGGCGGGGTGCGGGCTGGCCCGGCGGCGAGTGCGGCGGGCAGCAGGCCTCTTGGACAGGTTGAGAGATAAAAAAATAATAATTCCCGTGCAGTCTCAATGGCGGGGTGCGGGCCGGCCCGGCGGACGAGTGTGGCCGGGGAAGAGGCCTCTTGGCCGGGGTGAATATGTTGGAACGCGGCGCGCGTAAATAGAAGCGGCTGGAGGTACCGGGGGCGAAGGCCGCCCCGGCCCGGAGGCCGAGTTAAAAAAAATAATAATCCCCGTTCAGTCTCAATGGCGGGGTGCGGGCCGGCCCGGCGGCGAGTGCGGCGGGCAGCAGGCCTCTTGGACAGGTTGAGAGATAAAAAAATAATAATTCCCGTGCAGTCTCAATGGCGGGGTGCGGGCCGGGGAATAGGCCTCTTGGCCGGGTTGAATAGTGTTGGAACACGGCCCGCGGAAATAGTAGCGGCTGGAGGTACCGGGGGCGATGCCCGCCCCGGCCCGGCGGCCAAGTTAAAAAAATAAATAATCCCGTTCAGTCTCAATGGCAGGGTGCGGGCCGGCCCGGCGGCGATTGCGGCGGGCAGCAGGCCTCTTGGACAGGTTGAGAGATAAAAAAATAATAATTCCCATGCAGTCTCAATGGCGTGGTGCGGGCCGGGGAATAGGCCTCTTGGCCGGGGTGAATATGTTGGAACGCGGCGCGCGTAAATAGAAGCGGCTGGAGGTACCGGGGGCGAAGCCCGCCCCGGCCCGGAGGCCGAGTTAAAAAAATAAATAATCCCGTTCAGTCTCAATGGCAGGGTGCGGGCCGGCCCGGCGGCGATTGCGGCGGGCAGCAGGCCTCTTGGACAGGTTGAGAGATAAAAAAATAATAATTCCCATGCAGTCTCAATGGCGGGGTGCGGGCCGGGGAATAGGCCTCTTGGCCGGGGTGAATATGTTGGAACGCGGCGCGCGTAAATAGAAGCGGCTGGAGGTACCGGGGGCGAAGCCCGCCCCGGCCCGGAGGCCGAGTTAAAAAAAAAAATAATCCCCGTTCAGTCTCAATGGCGGGGTGCGGGCCGGCCCGGCGGCGAGTGCGGCGGGCAGCAGGCCTCTTGGACAGGTTGAGAGATAAAAAAATAATAATTCCCGTGCAGTCTCAATGGCGGGGTGCGGGCCGGCCCGGCGGCGAGTGCGGCGGGCAGCAGGCCTCTTGGACAGGTTGAGAAATAAAAAAATAATAATTCCCGTTCAGTCTCAATGGCAGGGTGCGGGCCGGCCCGGCGGCGATTGCGGCGGGCAGCAGGCCTCTTGGACAGGTTGAGAGATAAAAAAATAATAATTCCCGTGCAGTCTCAATGGCAGGGTGCGGGCCGGCCCGGCAGCGATTGCGGCGGGCAGTAGGCCTCTTGGACAGGTTGAGAGATAAAAAAATAATAATTCCCATGCAGTCTCAATGGCGTGGTGCGGGCCGGGGAATAGGCCTCTTGGCCGGGGTGAATAGTGTTGGAACACGGCCCGCGGAAATAGTAGCGGCTGGAGGTACCGGGGGCGATGCCCGCCCCGGCCCGGAGGCCAAGTTAAAAAAATAAATAATCCCCGTTCAGTCTCAATGGCAGGGTGCGGGCCGGCCCGGCGGCGATTGCGGCGGGCAGCAGGCCTCTTGGACAGGTTGAGAGATAAAAAAATAATAATTCCCATGCGGTCTCAATGGCGGGGTGCGGGCCGGGGAATAGGCCTCTTGGCCGGGGTGAATAGTGTTGGAACACGGCCCGCGGAAATAGTAGCGGCTGGAGGTACCGGGGGCGATGCCCGCCCCGGGCCGGCGGCCAAGTTAAAAAAATAAATAATCCCCGTTAAATCTCAATGGCAGGGTGCGGGCCGGCCCGGCGGCGATTGCGGCGGGCAGCAGGCCTCTTGGACAGGTTGAGAGATAAAAAAATAATAATTCCCATGCAGTCTCAATGGCGGGGTGCGGGCCGGGGAATAGGCCTCTTGGCCGGGGTGAATATGTTGGAACGCGGCGCGCGTAAATAGAAGCGGCTGGAGGTACCGGGGGCGAAGCCCGCCCCGGCCCGGAGGCCGAGTTAAAAAAAATAATAATCCCCGTTCAGTCTCAATGGCGGGGTGCGGGCCGGCCCGGCGGCGAGTGCGGCGGGCAGCAGGCCTCTTGGACAGGTTGAGAGATAAAAAAATAATAATTCCCGTGCAGTCTCAATGGCGGGGTGCGGGCCGGGGAATAGGCCTCTTGGCCGGGGTGAATAGTGTTGGAACACGGCCCGCGGAAATAGTAGCGGCTGGAGGTACCGGGGGCGATGCCCGCCCCGGCCCGGCGGCCAAGTTAAAAAAATAAATAATCCCCGTTCAGTCTCAATGGCAGGGTGCGGGCCGGCCCGGCGGCGATTGCGGCGGGCAGCAGGCCTCTTGGACAGGTTGAGAGATAAAAAAATAATAATTCCCGTGCAGTCTCAATGGCGGGGTGCGGGCCGGGGAATAGGCCTCTTGGCCGGGGTGAATAGTGTTGGAACACGGCCCGCGGAAATAGTAGCGGCTGGAGGTACCGGGGGCGAAGGCCGCCCCGGCCCGGAGGCCGAGTTAAAAAAAATAATAATCCCCGTTCAGTCTCAATGGCGGGGTGCGGGCCGGCCCGGCGGCGAGTGCGGCGGGCAGCAGGCCTCTTGGACAGGTTGAGAGATAAAAAAATAATAATTCCCGTGCAGTCTCAATGGCGGGGTGCGGGCCGGGGAATAGGCCTCTTGGCCGGGGTGAATAGTGTTGGAACACGGCCCGCGGAAATAGTAGCGGCTGGAGGTACCGGGGGCGATGCCCGCCCCGGCCCGGCGGCCAAGTTAAAAAAATAAATAATCCCGTTCAGTCTCAATGGCAGGGTGCGGGCCGGCCCGGCGGCGATTGCGGCGGGCAGCAAGCCTCTTGGACAGGTTGAGAGATAAAAAAATAATAATTCCCATGCAGTCTCAATGGCGTGGTGCGGGCCGGGGAATAGGCCTCTTGGCCGGGGTGAATATGTTGGAACGCGGCGCGCGTAAATAGAAGCGGCTGGAGGTACCGGGGGCGAAGCCCGCCCCGGCCCGGAGGCCGAGTTAAAAAAAATAATAATCCCCGTTCAGTCTCAATGGCGGGGTGCGGGCCGGCCCGGCGGCGAGTGCGGCGGGCAGCAGGCCTCTTGGACAGGTTGAGAGATAAAAAAATAATAATTCCCATGCAGTCTCAATGGCGGGGTGCGGGCCGGGGAATAGGCCTCTTGGCCGGGGTGAATATGTTGGAACGCGGCGCGCGTAAATAGAAGCGGCTGGAGGTACCGGGGGCGAAGCCCGCCCCGGCCCAGAGGCCGAGTTAAAAAAAAAAATAATCCCCGTTCAGTCTCAATGGCGGGGTGCGGGCCGGCCCGGCGGCGATTGCGGCGGGCAGCAGGCCTCTTGGACAGGTTGAGAGATAAAAAAATAATAATTCCCGTGCAGTCTCAATGGCGGGGTGCGGGCCGGCCCGGCGGCGAGTGCGGCGGGCAGCAGGCCTCTTGGACAGGTTGAGAGATAAAAAAATAATAATTCCCGTGCAGTCTCAATGGCGGGGTGCGGGCCGGCCCGGCGGACGAGTGTGGCCGGGGAAGAGGCCTCTTGGCCGGGGTGAATATGTTGGAACGCGGCGCGCGTAAATAGAAGCGGCTGGAGGTACCGGGGGCGAAGGCCGCCCCGGCCCGGAGGCCGAGTTAAAAAAAATAATAATCCCCGTTCAGTCTCAATGGCGGGGTGCGGGCCGGCCCTGCGGCGAGTGCGGCGGGCAGCAGGCCTCTTGGACAGGTTGAGAGATAAAAAAATAATAATTCCCGTGCAGTCTCAATGGCGGGGTGCGGGCCGGGGAATAGGCCTCTTGGCCGGGTTGAATAGTGTTGGAACACGGCCCGCGGAAATAGTAGCGGCTGGAGGTACCGGGGGCGATGCCCGCCCCGGCCCGGCGGCCAAGTTAAAAAAATAAATAATCCCGTTCAGTCTCAATGGCAGGGTGCGGGCCGGCCCGGCGGCGATTGCGGCGGGCAGCAGGCCTCTTGGACAGGTTGAGAGATAAAAAAATAATAATTCCCATGCAGTCTCAATGGCGTGGTGCGGGCCGGGGAATAGGCCTCTTGGCCGGGGTGAATATGTTGGAACGCGGCGCGCGTAAATAGAAGCGGCTGGAGGTACCGGGGGCGAAGCCCGCCCCGGCCCGGAGGCCGAGTTAAAAAAAATAATAATCCCCGTTCAGTCTCAATGGCGGGGTGCGGGCCGGCCCGGCGGCGAGTGCGGCGGGCAGCAGGCCTCTTGGACAGGTTGAGAGATAAAAAAATAATAATTCCCGTGCAGTCTCAATGGCGGGGTGCGGGCCGGGGAATAGGCCTCTTGGCCGGGGTGAATAGTGTTGGAACACGGCCCGCGGAAATAGTAGCGGCTGGAGGTACCGGGGGCGATGCCCGCCCCGGCCCGGCGGCCAAGTTAAAAAAATAAATAATCCCGTTCAGTCTCAATGGCAGGGTGCGGGCCGGCCCGGCGGCGATTGCGGCGGGCAGCAGGCCTCTTGGACAGGTTGAGAGATAAAAAAATAATAATTCCCGTGCAGTCTCAATGGCGGGGTGCGGGCCGGGGAATAGGCCTCTTGGCCGGGGTGAATATGTTGGAACGCGGCGCGCGTAAATAGAAGCGGCTGGAGGTACCGGGGGCGAAGCCCGCCCCGGCCCGGAGGCCGAGTTAAAAAAAAAAATAATTCCCGTTCAGTCTCAATGGCGGGGTGCGGGCCGGCCCGGCGGCGAGTGCGGCGGGCAGCAGGCCTCTTGGACAGGTTGAGAGATAAAAAAATAATAATTCCCGTGCAGTCTCAATGGCGGGGTGCGGGCCGGCCCGGCGGCGAGTGCGGCGGGCAGCAGGCCTCTTGGACAGGTTGAGAAATAAAAAAATAATAATTCCCGTTCAGTCTCAATGGCAGGGTGCGGGCCGGCCCGGCGGCGATTGCGGCGGGCAGCAGGCCTCTTGGACAGGTTGAGAGATAAAAAAATAATAATTCCCGTTCAGTCTCAATGGCAGGGTGCGGGCCGGCCCGGCGGCAATTGCGGCGGGCAGCAGGCCTCTTGGACAGGTTGAGAGATAAAAAAATAATAATTCCAATGCAGTCTCAATGGCGGGGTGCGGGCCGGGGAATAGGCCTCTTGGCCGGGGTGAATATGTTGGAACGCGGCGCGCGTAAATAGAAGCGGCTGGAGGTACCGGGGGCGAAGCCCGCCCCGGCCCGGAGGCCGAGTTAAAAAAAATAATAATCCCCGTTCAGTCTCAATGGCGGGGTGCGGAACGGCCCGGCGGCGAGTGCGGCGGGCAGCAGGCCTCTTGGACAGGTTGAGAGATAAAAAAATAATAATTCCCGTGCAGTCTCAATGGCGGGGTGCGGGCCGGGGAATAGGCCTCTTGGCCGGGGTGAATATGTTGGAACGCGGCGCGCGTAAATAGAAGCGGCTGGAGGTACCGGGGGCGAAGCCCGCCCCGGCCCGGAGGCCGAGTTAAAAAAAATAATAATCCCCGTTCAGTCTCAATGGCGGGGTGCGGGCCGGCCCGGCGGCGAGTGCGGCGGGCAGCAGGCCTCTTGGACAGGTTGAGAGATAAAAAAATAATAATTCCCGTGCAGTCTCAATGGCGGGGTGCGGGCCGGGGAATAGGCCTCTTGGCCGGGGTGAATAGTGTTGGAACACGGCCCGCGGAAATAGTAGCGGCTGGAGGTACCGGGGGCGATGCCCGCCCCGGCCCGGCGGCCAAGTTAAAAAAATAAATAATCCCCGTTCAGTCTCAATGGCAGGGTGCGGGCCGGCCCAGTGGCGATTGCGGCGGGCAGCAGGCCTCTTGGACAGGTTGAGAGATAAAAAAATAATAATTCCCGTTCAGTCTCAATGGCAGGGTGCGGGCCGGCCCGGCGGCAATTGCGGCGGGCAGCAGGCCTCTTGGACAGGTTGAGAGATAAAAAAATAATAATTCCCATGCAGTCTCAATGGCGGGGTGCGGGCCGGGGAATAGGCCTCTTGGCCGGGGTGAATATGTTGGAACGCGGCGCGCGTAAATAGAAGCGGCTGGAGGTACCGGGGGCGAAGCCCGCCCCGGCCCGGAGGCCGAGTTAAAAAAAAAAATAATCCCCGTTCAGTCTCAATGGCGGGGTGCGGGCCGGCCCGGCGGCGAGTGCGGCGGGCAGCAGGCCTCTTGGACAGGTTGAGAGATAAAAAAATAATAATTCCCGTGCAGTCTCAATGGCGGGGTGCGGGCCGGGGAATAGGCCTCTTGGCCGGGGTGAATATGTTGGAACGCGGCGCGCGTAAATAGAAGCGGCTGGAGGTACCGGGGGCGAAGCCCGCCCCGGCCCGGAGGCCGAGTTAAAAAAAATAATAATCCCCGTTCAGTCTCAATGGCGGGGTGCGGGCCGGCCCGGCGGCGATTGCAGCGGGCAGCAGGCCTCTTGGACAGGTTGAGAGATAAAAAAATAATAATTCCCGTGCAGTCTCAATGGCGGGGTGCGGGCCGGGGAATAGGCCTCTTGGCCGGGGTGAATAGTGTTGGAACACGGCCCGCGGAAATAGTAGCGGCTGGAGGTACCGGGGGCGATGCCCGCCCCGGCCCGGAGGCCGAGTTAAAAAAAATAATAATCCCCGTTCAGTCTCAATGGCGGGGTGCGGGCCGGCCCGGCGGCGAGTGCGGCGGGCAGAAGGCCTCTTGGACAGGTTGAGAGATAAAAAAATTATAATTCCCGTGCAGTCTCAATGGCGGGGTGCGGGCCGGGGAATAGGCCTCTTGGCCGGGGTGAATATGTTGGAACGCGGCGCGCGTAAATAGAAGCGGCTGGAGGTACCGGGGGCGAAGCCCGCCCCGGCCCGGAGGCCGAGTTAAAAAAAATAATAATCCCCGTTCAGTCTCAATGGCGGGGTGCGGGCCGGCCCGGCGGCGAGTGCGGCGGGCAGCAGGCCTCTTGGACAGGTTGAGAGATAAAAAAAATAATAATTCCCGTGCAGTCTCAATGGCGGGGTGCGGGCCGGGGAATAGGCCTCTTGGCCGGGGTGAATAGTGTTGGAACACGGCCCGCGGAAATAGTAGCGGCTGGAGGTACCGGGGGCGATGCCCGCCCCGGCCCGGCGGCCAAGTTAAAAAAATAAATAATCCCCGTTCAGTCTCAATGGCAGGGTGCGGGCCGGCCCGGCGGCGATTGCGGCGGGCAGCAGGCCTCTTGGACAGGTTGAGAGATAAAAAAATAATAATTCCCGTTCAGTCTCAATGGCAGGGTGCGGGCCGGCCCGGCGGCAAATGCGGCGGGCAGCAGGCCTCTTGGACAGGTTGAGAGATAAAAAAATAATAATTCCCATGCAGTCTCAATGGCGGGGTGCGGGCCGGGGAATAGGCCTCTTGGCCGGGGTGAATATGTTGGAACGCGGCGCGCGTAAATAGAAGCGGCTGGAGGTACCGGGGGCGAAGCCCGCCCCGGCCCGGAGGCCGAGTTAAAAAAAATAATAATCCCCGTTCAGTCTCAATGGCGGGGTGCGGGCCGGCCCGGCGGCGAGTGCGGCGGGCAGCAGGCCTCTTGGACAGGTTGAGAGATAAAAAAATAATAATTCCCGTGCAGTCTCAATGGCGGGGTGCGGGCCGGGGAATAGGCCTCTTGGCCGGGGTGAATATGTTGGAACGCGGCGCGCGTAAATAGAAGCGGCTGGAGGTACCGGGGGCGAAGCCCGCCCCGGCCCGGAGGCCGAGTTAAAAAAAATAATAATCCCCGTTCAGTCTCAATGGCGGGGTGCGGGCCGGCCCGGCGGCGAGTGCGGCGGGCAGCAGGCCTCTTGGACAGGTTGAGAGATAAAAAAATAATAATTCCCGTGCAGTCTCAATGGCGGGGTGCGGGCCGGGGAATAGGCCTCTTGGCCGGGGTGAATAGTGTTGGAACACGGCCCGCGGAAATAGTAGCGGCTGGAGGTACCGGGGGCGATGCCCGCCCCGGCCCGGCGGCCAAGTTAAAAAAATAAATAATCCCCGTTCAGTCTCAATGGCAGGGTGCGGGCCGGCCCAGTGGCGATTGCGGCGGGCAGCAGGCCTCTTGGACAGGTTGAGAGATAAAAAAATAATAATTCCCGTTCAGTCTCAATGGCAGGGTGCGGGCCGGCCCGGCGGCAATTGCGGCGGGCAGCAGGCCTCTTGGACAGGTTGAGAGATAAAAAAATAATAATTCCCATGCAGTCTCAATGGCGGGGTGCGGGCCGGGGAATAGGCCTCTTGGCCGGGGTGAATATGTTGGAACGCGGCGCGCGTAAATAGAAGCGGCTGGAGGTACCGGGGGCGAAGCCCGCCCCGGCCCTGAGGCCGAGTTAAAAAAAATAATAATCCCCGTTCAGTCTCAATGGCGGGGTGCGGGCCGGCCCGGCGGCGAGTGCGGCGGGCAGCAGGCCTCTTGGACAGGTTGAGAGATAAAAAAATAATAATTCCCGTGCAGTCTCAATGGCGGGGTGCGGGCCGGGGAATAGGCCTCTTGGCCGGGGTGAATATGTTGGAACGCGGCGCGCGTAAATAGAAGCGGCTGGAGGTACCGGGGGCGAAGCCCGCCCCGGCCCGGAGGCCGAGTTAAAAAAAATAATAATCCCCGTTCAGTCTCAATGGCGGGGTGCGGGCCGGCCCGGCGGCGATTGCAGCGGGCAGCAGGCCTCTTGGACAGGTTGAGAGATAAAAAAATAATAATTCCCGTGCAGTCTCAATGGCGGGGTGCGGGCCGGGGAATAGGCCTCTTGGCCGGGGTGAATAGTGTTGGAACACGGCCCGCGGAAATAGTAGCGGCTGGAGGTACCGGGGGCGATGCCCGCCCCGGCCCGGCGGCCAAGTTAAAAAAATAAATAATCCCGTTCAGTCTCAATGGCAGGGTGCGGGCCGGCCCGGCGGCGATTGCGGCGGGCAGCAGGCCTCTTGGACAGGTTGAGAGATAAAAAAAAAATAATTCCCATGCAGTCTCAATGGCGGGGTGCGGGCCGGGGAATAGGCCTCTTGGCCGGGGTGAATATGTTGGAACGCGGCGCGCGTAAATAGAAGCGGCTGGAGGTACCGGGGGCGAAGCCCGCCCCGGCCCGGAGGCCGAGTTAAAAAAAATAATAATCCCCGTTCAGTCTCAATGGCGGGGTGCGGGCCGGCCCGGCGGCGAGTGCGGCGGGCAGCAGGCCTCTTGGACAGGTTGAGAGATAAAAAAATAATAATTCCCGTGCAGTCTCAATGGCGGGGTGCGGGCCGGGGAATAGGCCTCTTGGCCGGGGTGAATATGTTGGAACGCGGCGCGCGTAAATAGAAGCGGCTGGAGGTACCGGGGGCGAAGCCCGCCCCGGCCCGGAGGCCGAGTTAAAAAAAATAATAATCCCCGTTCAGTCTCAATGGCGGGGTGCGGGCCGGCCCGGCGGCGAGTGCGGCGGGCAGCAGGCCTCTTGGACAGGTTGAGAGATAAAAAAATAATAATTCCCGTGCAATCTCAATGGCGGGATGCGGGCCGGGGAATAGGCCTCTTGGCCGGGGTGAATAGTGTTGGAACACGGCCCGCGGAAATAGTAGCGGCTGGAGGTACCGGGGGCGATGCCCGCCCCGGCCCGGCGGCCAAGTTAAAAAAATAAATAATCCCCGTTCAGTCTCAATGGCAGGGTGCGGGCCGGCCCGGCGGCGATTGCGGCGGGCAGCAGGCCTCTTGGACAGGTTGAGAGATAAAAAAATAATAATTCCCGTTCAGTCTCAATGGCAGGGTGTGGGCCGGCCCGGCGGCAATTGCGGCGGGCAGCAGGCCTCTTGGACAGGTTGAGAGATAAAAAAATAATAATTCCCATGCAGTCTCAATGGCGGGGTGCGGGCCGGGGAATAGGCCTCTTGGCCGGGGTGAATATGTTGGAACGCGGCGCGCGTAAATAGAAGCGGCTGGAGGTACCGGGGGCGAAGCCCGCCCCGGCCCGGAGGCCGAGTTAAAAAAAATAATAATCCCCGTTCAGTCTCAATGGCGGGGTGCGGGCCGGCCCGGCGGCGAGTGCGGCGGGCAGCAGGCCTCTTGGACAGGTTGAGAGATAAAAAAATAATAATTCCCGTGCAGTCTCAATGGCGGGGTGCGGGCCGGGAAATAGGCCTCTTGGCCGGGGTGAATATGTTGGAACGCGGCGCGCGTAAATAGAAGCGGCTGGAGGTACCGGGGGCGAAGCCCGCCCCGGCCCGGAGGCCGAGTTAAAAAAAATAATAATCCCCGTTCAGTCTCAATGGCAGGGTGCGGGCCGGCCCGGCGGCGATTGCGGCGGGCAGCAGGCCTCTTGGACAGGTTGAGAGATAAAAAAATAATAATTCCCGTGCAGTCTCAATGGCGGGGTGCGGGCCGGGGAATAGGCCTCTTGGCCGGGGTGAATAGTGTTGGAACACGGCCCGCGGAAATAGTAGCGGCTGGAGGTACCGGGGGCGATGCCCGCCCCGGCCCGGCGGCCAAGTTAAAAAAATAAATAATCCCGTTCAGTCTCAATGGCAGGGTGCGGGCCGGCCCGGCGGCGATTGCGGCGGGCAGCAGGCCTCTTGGACAGGTTGAGAGATAAAAAAATAATAATTCCCATGCAGTCTCAATGGTGGGGTGCGGGCCGGGGAATAGGCCTCTTGGCCGGGGTGAATATGTTGGAACGCGGCGCGCGTAAATAGAAGCGGCTGGAGGTACCGGGGGCGAAGCCCGCCCGGCCCGGAGGCCGAGTTAAAAAAAAAAATAATCCCCGTTCAGTCTCAATGGCGGGGTGCGGGCCGGCCCGGCGGCGAGTGCGGCGGGCAGCAGGCCTCTTGGACAGGTTGAGAGATAAAAAAATAATAATTCCCGTGCAGTCTCAATGGCGGGGTGCGGGCCGGGGAATAGGCCTCTTGGCCGGGGTGAATATGTTGGAACGCGGCGCGCGTAAATAGAAGCGGCTGGAGGTACCGGGGGCGAAGCCCGCCCCGGCCCGGAGGCCGAGTTAAAAAAAATAATAATCCCCGTTCAGTCTCAATGGCGGGGTGCGGGCCGGCCCGGCGGCGAGTGCGGCGGGCAGCAGGCCTCTTGGACAGGTTGAGAGATAAAAAAATAATAATTCCCGTGCAGTCTCAATGGCGGGGTGCGGGCCGGGGAATAGGCCTCTTGGCCGGGGTGAATATGTTGGAACGCGGCGCGCGTAAATAGAAGCGGCTGGAGGTACCGGGGGCGAAGCCCGCCCCGGCCCGGAGGCCGAGTTAAAAAAAATAATAATCCCCGTTCAGTCTCAATGGCGGGGTGCGGGCCGGCCCGGCGGCGAGTGCGGCGGGCAGCAGGCCTCTTGGACAGGTTGAGAGATAAAAAAATAATAATTCCCGTGCAGTCTCAATGGCGGGGTGCGGGCCGGGGAATAGGCCTCTTGGCCGGGGTGAATATGTTGGAACGCGGCGCGCGTAAATAGAAGCGGCTGGAGGTACCGGGGGCGAAGCCCGCCCCGGCCCGGAGGCCGAGTTAAAAAAAATAATAATCCCCGTTCAGTCTCAATGGCGGGGTGCGGGCCGGCCCGGCGGCGAGTGCGGCGGGCAGCAGGCCTCTTGGACAGGTTGAGAGATAAAAAAATAATAATTCCCGTGCAGTCTCAATGGCGGGGTGCGGGCCGGGGAATAGGCCTCTTGGCCGGGGTGAATAGTGTTGGAACACGGCCCGCGGAAATAGTAGCGGCTGGAGGTACCGGGGGCGATGCCCGCCCGGGCCCGGCGGCCAAGTTAAAAAAATAAATAATCCCCGTTCAGTCTCAATGGCAGGGTGCGGGCCGGCCCGGCGGCGATTGCGGCGGGCAGCAGGCCTCTTGGACAGGTTGAGAGATAAAAAAATAATAATTCCCGTTCAGTCTCAATGGCAGGGTGCGGGCCGGCCCGGCGGCAATTGCGGCGGGCAGCAGGCCTCTTGGACAGGTTGAGAGATAAAAAAATAATAATTCCCATGCAGTCTCAATGGCGGGGTGCGGGCCGGGGAATAGGCCTCTTGGCCGGGGTGAATGTGTTGGAACGCGGCGCGCGTAAATAGAAGCGGCTGGAGGTACCGGGGGCGAAGCCCGCCCCGGCCCGGAGGCCGAGTTAAAAAAAATAATAATCCCCGTTCAGTCTCAATGGCGGGGTGCGGGCCGGCCCGGCGGCGATTGCGGCGGGCAGCAGGCCTCTTGGACAGGTTGAGAGATAAAAAAATAATAATTCCCGTGCAGTCTCAATGGCGGGGTGCGGGCCGGGGAATAGGCCTCTTGGCCGGGGTGAATAGTGTTGGAACACGGCCCGCGGAAATAGTAGCGGCTGGAGGTACCGGGGGCGATGCCCGCCCCGGCCCGGCGGCCAAGTTAAAAAAATAAATAATCCCGTTCAGTCTCAATGGCAGGGTGCGGGCCGGCCCGGCGGCGATTGCGGCGGGCAGCACGCCTCTTGGACAGGTTGAGAGATAAAAAAATAATAATTCCCATGCAGTCTCAATGGCGGGGTGCGGGCCGGGGAATAGGCCTCTTGGCCGGGGTGAATATGTTGGAACGCGGCGCGCGTAAATAGAAGCGGCTGGAGGTACCGGGGGCGAAGCCCGCCCCGGCCCGGAGGCCGAGTTAAAAAAAATAATAATCCCCGTTCAGCCTCAATGGCGGGGTGCGGGCCGGCCCGGCGGCGAGTGCGGCGGGCAGCAGGCCTCTTGGACAGGTTGAGAGATAAAAAAATAATAATTCCCGTGCAGTCTCAATGGCGGGGTGCGGGCCGGGGAATAGGCCTCTTGGCCGGGGTGAATATGTTGGAACGCGGCGCGCGTAAATAGAAGCGGCTGGAGGTACCGGGGGCGAAGCCCGCCCCGGCCCGGAGGCCGAGTTAAAAAAAATAATAATCCCCGTTCAGTCTCAATGGCGGGGTGCGGGCCGGCCCGGCGGCGAGTGCGGCGGGCAGCAGGCCTCTTGGACAGGTTGAGAGATAAAAAAATAATAATTCCCGTGCAGTGTCAATGGCGGGGTGCGGGCCGGGGAATAGGCCTCTTGGCCGGGGTGAATAGTGTTGGAACACGGCCCGCGGAAATAGTAGCGGCTGGAGGTACCGGGGGCGATGCCCGCCCGGGCCCGGCGGCCAAGTTAAAAAAATAAATAATCCCCGTTCAGTCTCAATGGCAGGGTGCGGGCCGGCCCGGCGGCGATTGCAGCGGGCAGCAGGCCTCTTGGACAGGTTGAGAGATAAAAAAATAATAATTCCCGTTCAGTCTCAATGGCAGGGTGCGGGCCGGCCCGGCGGCAATTGCGGCGGGCAGCAGGCCTCTTGGACAGGTTGAGAGATAAAAAAATAATAATTCCCATGCAGTCTCAATGGCGGGGTACGGGCCGGGGAATAGGCCTCTTGGCCGGGGTGAATATGTTGGAACGCGGCGCGCGTAAATAGAAGCGGCTGGAGGTACCGGGGGCGAAGCCCGCCCCGGCCCGGAGGCCGAGTTAAAAAAAATAATAATCCCCGTTCAGTCTCAATGGCGGGGTGCGGGCCGGCCCGGCGGCGAGTGCGGCGGGCAGCAGGCCTCTTGGACAGGTTGAGAGATAAAAAAATAATAATTCCCGTGCAGTCTCAATGGCGGGGTGCGGGCCGGGGAATAGGCCTCTTGGCCGGGGTGAATATGTTGGAACGCGGCGCGCGTAAATAGAAGCGGCTGGAGGTACCGGGGGCGAAGCCCGCCCCGGCCCGGAGGCCGAGTTAAAAAAAATAATAATCCCCGTTCAGTCTCAATGGCGGGGTGCGGGCCGGCCCGGCGGCGATTGCGGCGGGCAGCAGGCCTCTTGGACAGGTTGAGAGATAAAAAAATAATAATTCCCGTGCAGTCTCAATGGCGGGGTGCGGGCCGGGGAATAGGCCTCTTGGCCGGGGTGAATAGTGTTGGAACACGGCCCGCGGAAATAGTAGCGGCTGGAGGTACCGGGGGCGATGCCCGCCCCGGCCCGGCGGCCAAGTTAAAAAAATAAATAATCCCGTTCAGTCTCAATGGAAGGGTGCGGGCCGGCCCGGCGGCGATTGCGGCGGGCAGCAGGCCTCTTGGACAGGTTGAGAGATAAAAAAATAATAATTCCCATGCAGTCTCAATGGCGGGGTGCGGGCCGGGGAATAGGCCTCTTGGCCGGGGTGAATATGTTGGAACGCGGCGCGCGTAAATAGAAGCGGCTGGAGGTACCGGGGGCGAAGCCCGCCCCGGCCCGGAGGCCGAGTTAAAAAAAATAATAATCCCCGTTCAGTCTCAATGGCGGGGTGCGGGCCGGCCCGGCGGCGAGTGCGGCGGGCAGCAGGCCTCTTGGACAGGTTGAGAGATAAAAAAATAATAATTCCCGTGCAGTCTCAATGGCGGGGTGCGGGCCGGGGAATAGGCCTCTTGGCCGGGGTGAATATGTTGGAACGCGGCGCGCGTAAATAGAAGCGGCTGGAGGTACCGGGGGCGAAGCCCGCCCCGGCCCGGAGGCCGAGTTAAAAAAAATAATAATCCCCGTTCAGTCTCAATGGCGGGGTGCGGGCCGGCCCGGCGGCGAGTGCGGCGGGCAGCAGGCCTCTTGGACAGGTTGAGAGATAAAAAAATAATAATTCCCGTGCAGTCTCAATGGCGGGGTGCGGGCCGGGGAATAGGCCTCTTGGCCGGGGTGAATAGTGTTGGAACACGGCCCGCGGAAATAGTAGCGGCTGGAGGTACCGGGGGCGATGCCCGCCCGGGCCCGGCGGCCAAGTTAAAAAAATAAATAATCCCCGTTCAGTCTCAATGGCAGGGTGCGGGCCGGCCCGGCGGCGATTGCGGCGGGCAGCAGGCCTCTTGGACAGGTTGAGAGATAAAAAAATAATAATTCCCGTTCAGTCTCAATGGCAGGGTGCGGGCCGGCCCGGCGGCAATTGCGGCGGGCAGCAGGCCTCTTGGACAGGTTGAGAGATAAAAAAATAATAATTCCCATGCAGTCTCAATGGCGGGGTGCTGGCCGGGGAATAGGCCTCTTGGCCGGGGTGAATATGTTGGAACGCGGCGCGCGTAAATAGAAGCGGCTGGAGGTACCGGGGGCGAAGCCCGCCCCGGCCCGGAGGCCGAGTTAAAAAAAATAATAATCCCCGTTCAGTCTCAATGGCGGGGTGCGGGCCGGCCCGGCGGCGATTGCGGCGGGCAGCAGGCCTCTTGGACAGGTTGAGAGATAAAAAAATAATAATTCCCGTGCAGTCTCAATGGCGGGGTGCGGGCCGGGGAATAGGCCTCTTGGCCGGGGTGAATAGTGTTGGAACACGGCCCGCGGAAATAGTAGCGGCTGGAGGTACCGGGGGCGATGCCCGAACCGGCCCGGCGGCCAAGTTAAAAAAATAAATAATCCCGTTCAGTCTCAATGGCAGGGTGCGGGCCGGCCCGGCGGCGATTGCGGCGGGCAGCAGGCCTCTTGGACAGGTTGAGAGATAAAAAAATAATAATTCCCATGCAGTCTCAATGGCGGGGTGCGGGCCGGGGAATAGGCCTCTTGGCCGGGGTGAATATGTTGGAACGCGGCGCGCGTAAATAGAAGCGGCTGGAGGTACCGGGGGCGAAGCCCGCCCCGGCCCGGAGGCCGAGTTAAAAAAAATAATAATCCCGTTCAGTCTCAATGGCGGGGTGCGGGCCGGCCCGGCAGCGAGTGCGGCGGGCAGCAGGCCTCTTGGACAGGTTGAGAGATAAAAAAATAATAATTCCCGTGCAGTCTCAATGGCGGGGTGCGGGCCGGGGAATAGGCCTCTTGGCCGGGGTGAATATGTTGGAACGCGGCGCGCGTAAATAGAAGCGGCTGGAGGTACCGGGGGCGAAGCCCGCCCCGGCCCGGAGGCCGAGTTAAAAAAAATAATAATCCCCGTTCAGTCTCAATGGCGGGGTGCGGGCCGGCCCGGCGGCGAGTGCGGCGGGCAGCAGGCCTCTTGGACAGGTTGAGAGATAAAAAAATAATAATTCCCGTTCAGTCTCAATGGCAGGGTGCGGGCCGGCCCGGCGGCAATTGCGGCGGGCAGCAGGCCTCTTGGACAGGTTGAGAGATAAAAAAATAATAATTCCCATGCAGTCTCAATGGCGGGGTGCGGGCCGGGGAATAGGCCTCTTGGCCGGGGTGAATATGTTGGAACGCGGCGCGCGTAAATAGAAGCGGCTGGAGGTACCGGGGGCGAAGCCCGCCCCGGCCCGGAGGCCGAGTTAAAAAAAATAATAATCCCCGTTCAGTCTCAATGGCGGGGTGCGGGCCGGCCCGGCGGCGAGTGCGGCGGGCAGCAGGCCTCTTGGACAGGTTGAGAGATAAAAAAATAATAATTCCCGTTCAGTCTCAATGGCGGGGTGCGGGCCGGCCCGGCGGCGAGTGCGGCGGGCAGCAGGCCTCTTGGACAGGTTGAGAGATAAAAAAATAATAATTCCCGTTCAGTCTCAATGGCAGGGTGCGGGCCGGCCCGGCGGCAATTGCGGCGGGCAGCAGGCCTCTTGGACAGGTTGAGAGATAAAAAAATAATAATTCCCATGCAGTCTCAATGGCGGGGTGCGGGCCGGGGAATAGGCCTCTTGGCCGGGGTGAATATGTTGGAACGCGGCGCGCGTAAATAGAAGCGGCTGGAGGTACCGGGGGCGAAGCCCGCCCCGGCCCGGAGGCCGAGTTAAAAAAAATAATAATCCCCGTTCAGTCTCAATGGCGGGGTGCGGGCCGGCCCGGCGGCGAGTGCGGCGGGCAGCAGGCCTCTTGGACAGGTTGAGAGATAAAAAAATAATAATTCCCGTGCAGTCTCAATGGCGGGGTGCGGGCCGGGGAATAGGTCTCTTGGCCGGGGTGAATAGTGTTGGAACACGGCCCGCGGAAATAGTAGCGGCTGGAGGTACCGGGGAGGATGCCCGCCCCGGGCCGGCGGCCAAGTTAAAAAAATAAATAATCCCCGTTCAGTCTCAATGGCAGGGTGCGGGCCGGCCCGGCGGCGAGTGCGGCGGGCAGCAGGCCTCTTGGACAGGTTGAGAGATAAAAAAATAATAATTCCCGTTCAGTCTCAATGGCAGGGTGCGGGCCGGCCCGGCGGCGATTGCGGCGGGCAGCAGGCCTCTTGGACAGGTTGAGAGATAAAAAAATAATAATTCCCATGCAGTCTCAATGGCGGGGTGCGGGCCGGGGAATAGGCCTCTTGGCCGGGGTGAATATGTTGGAACGCGGCGCGCGTAAATAGAAGCGGCTGGAGGTACCGGGGGCGAAGCCCGCCCCGGCCCGGAGGCCCAGTTAAAAAAAATAATAATCCCCGTTCAGTCTCAATGGCGGGGTGCGGGCCGGCCCGGCGGCGAGTGCGGCGGGCAGCAGGCCTCTTGGACAGGTTGAGAGATAAAAAAATAATAATTCCCGTGCAGTCTCAATGGCGGGGTGCGGGCCGGCCCGGCGGCGATTGCGGCGGGCAGCAGGCCTCTTGGACAGGTTGAGAGATAAAAAAATAATAATTCCCGTGCAGTCTCAATGGCGGGGTGCGGGGCGGGGAATAGGCCTCTTGGCTGGGGTGAATAGTGTTGGAACACGGCCCGCGGAAATAGTAGCGGCTGGAGGTACCGGGGGCGATGCCCGCCCCGGCCCGGCGGCCAAGTTAAAAAAATAAATAATCCCGTTCAGTCTCAATGGCAGGGTGCGGGCCGGCCCGGCGGCGATTGCGGCGGGCAGCAGGCCTCTTGGACAGGTTGAGAGATAAAAAAATAATAATTCCCGTTCAGTCTCAATGGCAGGGTGCGGGCCGGCCCGGCGGCAATTGCGGCGGGCAGCAGGCCTCTTGGACAGGTTGAGAGATAAAAAAATAATAATTCCCATGCAGTCTCAATGGCGGGGTGCGGGCCGGGGAATAGGCCTCTTGGCCGGGGTGAATAGTGTGGGAACACGGCCCGCGGAAATAGAAGCGGCTGGAGGTACCGGGGGCGAAGCCCGCCCCGGCCCGGAGGCCGAGTTAAAAAAAATAATAATCCCCGTTCAGTCTCAATGGCGGGGTGCGGGCCGGCCCGGCGGCGAGTGCGGCGGGCAGCAGGCCTCTTGGACAGGTTGAGAGATAAAAAAATAATAATTCCCGTGCAGTCTCAATGGCGGGGTGCGGGCCGGGGAATAGGCCTCTTGGCCGGGGTGAATAGTGTTGGAACACGGCCCGCGGAAATAGTAGCGGCTGGAGGTACCGGGGGCGATGCCCGCCCCGGCCCGGCGGCCAAGTTAAAAAAATAAATAATCCCCGTTCAGTCTCAATGGCAGGGTGCGGGCCGGCCCGGCGGCGATTGCGGCGGGCAGCAGGCCTCTTGGACAGGTTGAGAGATAAAAAATAATAATTCCCATGCAGTCTCAATGGCGGGGTGCGGGCCGGGGAATAGGCCTCTTGGCCGGGGTGAATATGTTGGAACGCGGCGCGCGTAAATAGAAGCGGCTGGAGGTACCGGGGGCGAAGCCCGCCCCGGCCCGGAGGCCGAGTTAAAAAAAATAATAATCCCCGTTCAGTCTCAATGGCGGGGTGCGGGCCGGCCCGGCGGCGAGTGCGGCGGGCAGCAGGCCTCTTGGACAGGTTGAGAGATAAAAAAATAATAATTCCCGTGCAGTCTCAATGGCGGGGTGCGGGCCGGGGAATAGGCCTCTTGGCCGGGGTGAATATGTTGGAACGCGGCGCGCGTAAATAGAAGCGGCTGGAGGTACCGGGGGCGATGCCCGCCCCGGCCCGGCGGCCAAGTTAAAAAAATAAATAATCCCCGTTCAGTCTCAATGGCAGGGTGCGGGCCGGCCCGGCGGCGATTGCGGCGGGCAGCAGGCCTCTTGGACAGGTTGAGAGATAAAAAAATAATAATTCCCGTTCAGTCTCAATGGCAGGGTGCGGGCCGGCCCGGCGGCGATTGCGGCGGGCAGCAGGCCTCTTGGACAGGTTGAGAGATAAAAAAATAATAATTCCCATGCAGTCTCAATGGCGGGGTGCGGGCCGGGGAATAGGCCTCTTGGCCGGGGTGAATAGTGTTGGAACACGGCCCGCGGAAATAGTAACGGCTGGAGGTACCGGGGGCGATGCCCGCCCCGGCCCGGCGGCCAAGTTAAAAAAATAAATAATCCCCGTTCAGTCTCAATGGCAGGGTGCGGGCCGGCCCGGCGGCGATTGCGGCGGGCAGCATGCCTCTTGGACAGGTTGAGAGATATAAAAATAATAATTCCCGTGCAGTCTCAATGGCGGGGTGCGGGCCGGCCCGGCGGACGAGTGTGGCCGGGGAAGAGGCCTCTTGGCCGGGGTGAATATGTTGGAACGCGGCGCGCGTAAATAGAAGCGGCTGGAGGTACCGGGGGCGAAGCCCGCCCCGGCCCGGAGGCCGAGTTAAAAAAAATAATAATCCCCGTTCAGTCTCAATGGCGGGGTGCGGGCCGGCCCGGCGGCGAGTGCGGCCTGCTGCAGGCCTCTTGGACAGGTTGAGAGATAAAAAAATAATAATTCCCGTGCAGTCTCAATGGCGGGGTGCGGGCCGGCCCGGCGGACGAGTGTGGCCGGGGAAGAGGCCTCTTGGCCGGGGTGAATATGTTGGAACGCGGCGCGCGTAAATAGAAGCGGCTGGAGGTACCGGGGGCGAAGCCCGCCCCGGCCCGGCGGCCGAGTTAAAAAAAATAATAATCCCCGTACAGTCTCAATGGCGGGGTGCGGGCCGGCCCGGCGGCGAGTGCGGCGGGCAGCAGGCCTCTTGGACAGGTTGAGAGATAAAAAAATAATAATTCCCGTGCAGTCTCAATGGCGGGGTGCGGGCCGGGGAATAGGCCTCTTGGCCGGGGTGAATAGTGTTGGAACACGGCCCGCGGAAATAGTAGCGGCTGGAGGTACCGGGGGCGATGCCCGCCCCGGCCCGGCGGCCAAGTTAAAAAAATAAATAATCCCCGTTCAGTCTCAATGGCAGGGTGCGGGCCGGCCCGGCGGCGATTGCGGCGGGCAGCAGGCCTCTTGGACAGGTTGAGAGATAAAAAAATAATAATTCCCGTGCAGTCTCAATGGCGGGGTGCGGGCCGGGGAATAGGCCTCTTGGCCGGGGTGAATAGTGTTGGAACACGGCCCGCGGAAATAGTAGCGGCTGGAGGTACCGGGGGCGATGCCCGCCCCGGGCCGGCGGCCAAGTTAAAAAAATAAATAATCCCCGTTCAGTCTCAATGGCAGGGTGCGGGCCGGCCCGGCGGCGAGTGCGGCGGGCAGCAGGCCTCTTGGACAGGTTGAGAGATAAAAAAATAATAATTCCCGTTCAGTCTCAATGGCAGGGTGCGGGCCGGCCCGGCGGCGATTGCGGCGGGCAGCAGGCCTCTTGGACAGGTTGAGAGATAAAAAAATAATAATTCCCGTTCAGTCTCAATGGCAGGGTGCGGGCCGGCCCGGCGGCGATTGCGGCGGGCAGCAGGCCTCTTGGACAGGTTGAGAGATAAAAAAATAATAATTCCCATGCAGTCTCAATGGCGGGGTGCGGGCCGGGGAATAGGCCTCTTGGCCGGGGTGAATATGTTGGAACGCGGCGCGCGTAAATAGAAGCGGCTGGAGGTACCGGGGGCGAAGCCCGCCCCGGCCCGGAGGCCGAGTTAAAAAAAATAATAATCCCCGTTCAGTCTCAATGGCGGGGTGCGGGCCGGCCTGGCGGCGAGTGCGGCGGGCAGCAGGCCTCTTGGACAGGTTGAGAGATAAAAAAATAATAATTCCCGTGCAGTCTCAATGGCGGGGTGCGGGCCGGGGAATAGGCCTCTTGGCCGGGGTGAATAGTGTTGGAACACGGCCCGCGGAAATAGTAGCGGCTGGAGGTACCGGGGGCGATGCCCGCCCCGGCCCGGCGGCCAAGTTAAAAAAATAAATAATCCCCGTTCAGTCTCAATGGCAGGGTGCGGGCCGGCCCGGCGTCGATTGCGGCGGGCAGCAGGCCTCTTGGACAGGTTGAGAGATAAAAAAATAATAATTCCCGTGCAGTCTC
Organism: Hippocampus zosterae; assembly: GCF_025434085.1. Taxonomy (NCBI): domain Eukaryota; kingdom Metazoa; phylum Chordata; class Actinopteri; order Syngnathiformes; family Syngnathidae; genus Hippocampus; species Hippocampus zosterae. The sequence continues at coordinate 423,485 of NW_026262963.1, forward strand.
AATGGCGGGGTGCGGGCCGGGGAATAGGCCTCTTGGCCGGGGTGAATAGTGTTGGAACACGGCCCGGGGAAATAGTAGCGGCTGGAGGTACCGGGGGCGATGCCCGCCCCGGGCCGGCGGCCAAGTTAAAAAAATAAATAATCCCCGTTCAGTCTCAATGGCAGGGTGCGGGCCGGCCCGGCGGCGAGTGCGGCGGGCAGCAGGCCTCTTGGACACGTTGAGAGATAAAAAAATAATAATTCCCGTTCAGTCTCAATGGCAGGGTGCGGGCCGGCCCGGCGGCGATTGCGGCGGGCAGCAGGCCTCTTGGACAGGTTGAGAGATAAAAAAATAATAATTCCCATGCAGTCTCAATGGCGGGGTGCGGGCCGGGGAATAGGCCTCTTGGCCGGGGTGAATATGTTGGAACGCGGCGCGCGTAAATAGAAGCGGCTGGAGGTACCGGGGGCGAAGCCCGCCCCGGCCCGGAGGCCGAGTTAAAAAAAATAATAATCCCCGTTCAGTCTCAATGGCGGGGTGCGGGCCGGCCCGGCGGCGAGTGCGGCGGGCAGCAGGCCTCTTGGACAGGTTGAGAGATAAAAAAATAATAATTCCCGTGCAGTCTCAATGGCGGGGTGCGGGCCGGGGAATAGGCCTCTTGGCCGGGGTGAATATGTTGGAACGCGGCGCGCGTAAATAGAAGCGGCTGGAGGTACCGGGGGCGAAGCCCGCCCCGGCCCGGAGGCCGAGTTAAAAAAAATAATAATCCCCGTTCAGTCTCAATGGCGGGGTGCGGGCCGGCCCGGCGGCGAGTGCGGCGGGCAGCAGGCCTCTTGGACAGGTTGAGAGATAAAAAAATAATAATTCCCGTGCAGTCTCAATGGCGGGGTGCGGGCCGGGGAATAGGCCTCTTGGCCGGGGTGAATAGTGTTGGAACACGGCCCGCGGAAATAGTAGCGGCTGGAGGTACCGGGGGCGATGCCCGCCCCGGGCCGGCGGCCAAGTTAAAAAAATAAATAATCCCCGTTCAGTCTCAATGGCAGGGTGCGGGCCGGCCCGGCGGCGAGTGCGGCGGGCAGCAGGCCTCTTGGACAGGTTGAGAGATAAAAAAATAATAATTCCCGTTGAGTCTCAATGGCAGGGTGCGGGCCGGCCCGGCGGCGATTGCGGCGGGCAGCAGGCCTCTTGGACAGGTTGAGAGATAAAAAAATAATAATTCCCATGCAGTCTCAATGGCGGGGTGCGGGCCGGGGAATAGGCCTCTTGGCCGGGGTGAATATGTTGGAACGCGGCGCGCGTAAATAGAAGCGGCTGGAGGTACCGGGGGCGAAGCCCGCCCCGGCCCGGAGGCCGAGTTAAAAAAAAAAATAATCCCCGTTCAGTCTCAATGGCGGGGTGCGGGCCGGCCCGGCGGCGAGTGCGGCGGGCAGCAGGCCTCTTGGACAGGTTGAGAGATAAAAAAATAATAATTCCCGTGCAGTCTCAATGGCGGGGTGCGGGCCGGGGAATAGGCCTCTTGGCCGGGGTGAATATGTTGGAACGCGGCGCGCGTAAATAGAAGCGGCTGGAGGTACCGGGGGCGAAGCCCGCCCCGGCCCGGAGGCCGAGTTAAAAAAAATAATAATCCCCGTTCAGTCTCAATGGCGGGGTGCGGGCCGGCCCGGCGGCGAGTGCGGCGGGCAGCAGGCCTCTTGGACAGGTTGAGAGATAAAAAAATAATAATTCCCGTGCAGTCTCAATGGCGGGGTGCGGGCCGGGGAATACGCCTCTTGGCCGGGGTGAATGGTGTTGGAACACGGCCCGCGGAAATAGTAGCGGCTGGAGGTACCGGGGGCGATGCCCGCCCCGGCCCGGCGGCCAAGTTAAAAAAATAAATAATCCCGTTCAGTCTCAATGGCAGGGTGCGGGCCGGCCCGGCGGCGATTGCGGCGGGCAGCAGGCCTCTTGGACAGGTTGAGAGATAAAAAAATAATAATTCCCATGCAGTCTCAATGGCGGGGTGCGGGCCGGGGAATAGGCCTCTTGGCCGGGGTGAATAGTGTTGGAACACGGCCCGCGGAAATAGTAACGGCTGGAGGTACCGGGGGCGATGCCCGCCCCGGCCCGGCGGCCAAGTTAAAAAAATAAATAATCCCCGTTCAGTCTCAAAGGCAGGGTGCGGGCCGGCCCGGCGGCGATTGCGGCGGGCAGCAGGCCTCTTGGACAGGTTGAGAGATAAAAAAATAATAATTCCCGTTCAGTCTCAATGGCAGGGTGCGGGCCGGCCCGGCGGCAATTGCGGCGGGCAGCAGGCCTCTTGGACAGGTTGAGAGATAAAAAAATAATAATTCCCATGCAGTCTCAATGGCGGGGTGCGGGCCGGGGAATAGGCCTCTTGGCCGGGGTGAATATGTTGGAACGCGGCGCGCGTAAATAGAAGCGGGTGGAGGTACCGGGGGCGAAGCCCGCCCCGGCCCGGAGGCCGAGTTAAAAAAAATAATAATCCCCGTTCAGTCTCAATGGCGGGGTGCGGGCCGGCCCGGCGGCGAGTGCGGCGGGCAGCAGGCCTCTTGGACAGGTTGAGAGATAAAAAAATAATAATTCCCGTGCAGTCTCAATGGCGGGGTGCGGGCCGGGGAATAGGCCTCTTGGCCGGGGTGAATAGTGTTGGAACACGGCCCGCGGAAATAGTAGCGGCTGGAGGTACCGGGGGCGATGCCCCCCCCGGCCCGGCGGCCAAGTTAAAAAAATAAATAATCCCGTTCAGTCTCAATGGCAGGGTGCGGGCCGGCCCGGCGGCGATTGCGGCGGGCAGCAGGCCTCTTGGACAGGTTGAGAGATAAAAAATAATAATTCCCATGCAGTCTCAATGGCGGGGTGCGGGCTGGGGAATAGGCCTCTTGGCCGGGGTGAATATGTTGGAACGCGGCGCGCGTAAATAGAAGCGGCTGGAGGTACCGGGGGCGAAGCCCGCCCCGGCCCGGAGGCCGAGTTAAAAAAAAAAATAATCCCCGTTCAGTCTCAATGGCGGGGTGCGGGCCGGCCCGGCGGCGAGTGCGGCGGGCAGCAGGCCTCTTGGACAGGTTGAGAGATAAAAAAATAATAATTCCCGTGCAGTCTCAATGGCGGGGTGCGGGCCGGGGAATAGGCCTCTTGGCCGGGGTGAATAGTGTTGGAACACGGCCCGCGGAAATAGTAGCGGCTGGAGGTACCGGGGGCGATGCCCGCCCCGGCCCGGCGGCCAAGTTAAAAAAATAAATAATCCCCGTTCAGTCTCAATGGCAGGGTGCGGGCCGGCCCGGCGGCGATTGCGGCGGGCAGCAGGCCTCTTGGACAGGTTGAGAGATAAAAAAATAATAATTCCCGTTCAGTCTCAATGGCAGGGTGCGGGCCGGCCCGGCGGCAATTGCGGCGGGCAGCAGGCCTCTTGGACAGGTTGAGAGATAAAAAAATAATAATTCCCATGCAGTCTCAATGGCGGGGTGCGGGCCGGGGAATAGGCCTCTTGGCCGGGGTGAATATGTTGGAACGCGGCGCGCGTAAATAGAAGCGGCTGGAGGTACCGGGGGCGAAGCCCGCCCCGGCCCGGAGGCCGAGTTAAAAAAAATAATCCCCGTTCAGTCTCAATGGCGGGGTGCGGGCCGGCCTGGCAGCGAGTGCGGCGGGCAGCAGGCCTCTTGGACAGGTTGAGAGATAAAAAAATAATAATTCCCGTGCAGTCTCAATGGCGGGGTGCGGGCCGGGGAATAGGCCTCTTGGCCGGGGTGAATAGTGTTGGAACACGGCCCGCGGAAATAGTAGCGGCTGGAGGTACCGGGGGCGATGCCCGCCCCGGCCCGGCGGCCAAGTTAAAAAAATAAATAATCCCGTTCAGTCTCAATGGCAGGGTGCGGGCCGGCCCGGCGGCGATTGCGGCGGGCAGCAGGCCTCTTGGACAGGTTGAGAGATAAAAAAATAATAATTCCCATGCAGTCTCAATGGCGGGGTGCGGGCCGGGGAATAGGCCTCTTGGCCGGGGTGAATATGTTGGAACGCGGCGCGCGTAAATAGAAGCGGCTGGAGGTACCGGGGGCGAAGCCCGCCCCGGCCCGGAGGCCGAGTTAAAAAAAAATAATAATCCCCGTTCAGTCTCAATGGCGGGGTGCAGGCCGGCCCGGCGGCGAGTGCGGCGGGCAGCAGGCCTCTTGGACAGGTTGAGAGATAAAAAAATAATAATTCCCGTGCAGTCTCAATGGCGGGGTGCGGGCCGGGGAATAGGCCTCTTGGCCGGGGTGAATATGTTGGAACGCGGCGCGCGTAAATAGAAGCGGCTGGAGGTACCGGGGGCGAAGCCCGCCCCGGCCCGGAGGCCGAGTTAAAAAAAATAATAATCCCCGTTCAGTCTCAATGGCGGGGTGCGGGCCGGCCCGGCGGCGAGTGCGGCGGCCAGCAGGCCTCTTGGACAGGTTGAGAGATGAAAAAATAATAATTCCCGTGCAGTCTCAATGGCGGGGTGCGGGCCGGGGAATAGGCCTCTTGGCCGGGGTGAATAGTGTTGGAACACGGCCCGCGGAAATAGTAGCGGCTGGAGGTACCGGGGGCGATGCCCGCCCCGGCCCGGCGGCCAAGTTAAAAAAATAAATAATCCCCGTTCAGTCTCAATGGCAGGGTGCGGGCCGGCCCGGCGGCGATTGCGGCGGGCAGCAGGCCTCTTGGACAGGTTGAGAGATAAAAAAATAATAATTCCCGTGCAGTCTCAATGGCGGGGTGCGGGCCGGGGAATAGGCCTCTTGGCCGGGGTGAAGAGTGTTGGAACACGGCCCGCGGAAAGAGTAGCGGCTGGAGGTACCGGGGAGGATGCCCGCCCCGGGCCGGCGGCCAAGTTAAAAAAATAAATAATCCCCGTTCAGTCTCAATGGCAGGGTGCGGGCCGGCCCGGCGGCGAGTGCGGCGGGCAGCAGGCCTCTTGGACAGGTTGAGAGATAAAAAAATAATAATTCCCGTTCAGTCTCAATGGCAGGGTGCGGGCCGGGGAATAGGCCTCTTGGCCGGGGTGAATATGTTGGAACGCGGCGCGCGTAAATAGAAGCGGCTGGAGGTACCGGGGGCGAAGCCCGCCCCGGCCCGGAGGCCGAGTTAAAAAAAATAAATAATCCCCGTTCAGTCTCAATGGCAGGGTGCGGGCCGGCCCGGCGGCGATTGCGGCGGGCAGCAGGCCTCTTGGACAGGTTGAGAGATAAAAAAATAATAATTCCCGTTCAGTCTCAATGGCAGGGTGCGGGCCGGCCCGGCGGCAATTGCGGCGGGCAGCAGGCCTCTTGGACAGGTTGAGAGATAAAAAAATAATAATTCCCATGCAGTCTCAATGGCGGGGTGCGGGCCGGGGAATAGGCCTCTTGGCCGGGGTGAATATGTTGGAACGCGGCGCGCGTAAATAGAAGCGGCTGGAGGTACCGGGGGCGAAGCCCGCCCCGGCCCGGAGGCCGAGTTAAAAAAAATAATAATCCCCGTTCAGTCTCAATGGCGGGGTGCGGGCCGGCCCGGCGGCGAGTGCGGCGGGCAGCAGGCCTCTTGGACAGGTTGAGAGATAAAAAAATAATAATTCCCGTGCAGTCTCAATGGCGGGGTGCGGGCCGGGAAATAGGCCTCTTGGCCGGGGTGAATATGTTGGAACGCGGCGCGCGTAAATAGAAGCGGCTGGAGGTACCGGGGGCGAAGCCCGCCCCGGCCCGGAGGCCGAGTTAAAAAAAATAATAATCCCCGTTCAGTCTCAATGGCGGGGTGCGGGCCGGCCCGGCGGCGATTGCGGCGGGCAGCAGGCCTCTTGGACAGGTTGAGAGATAAAAAAATAATAATTCCCGTGCAGTCTCAATGGCGGGGTGCGGGCCGGGGAATAGGCCTCTTTGCCGGGGTGAATAGTGTTGGAACACGGCCCGCGGAAATAGTAGCGGCTGGAGGTACCGGGGGCGATGCCCGCCCCGGCCCGGCGGCCAAGTTAAAAAAATAAATAATCCCGTTCAGTCTCAATGGCAGGGTGCGGGCCGGCCCGGCGGCGAGTGCGGCGGGCAGCAGGCCTCTTGGACAGGTTGAGAGATAAAAAAATAATAATTCCCATGCAGTCTCAATGGCGGGGTGCGGGCCGGGGAATAGGCCTCTTGGCCGGGGTGAATATGTTGGAACGCGGCGCGCGTAAATAGAAGCGGCTGGAGGTACCGGGGGCGAAGCCCGCCCCGGCCCGGAGGCCGAGTTAAAAAAAATAATAATCCCCGTTCAGTCTCAATGGCGGGGTGCGGGCCGGCCCGGCGGCGAGTGCGGCGGGCAGCAGGCCTCTTGGACAGGTTGAGAGATAAAAAAATAATAATTCCCGTGCAGTCTCAATGGCGGGGTGCGGGCCGGGGAATAGGCCTCTTGGCCGGGGTGAATATGTTGGAACGCGGCGCGCGTAAATAGAAGCGGCTGGAGGTACCGGGGGCGAAGCCCGCCCCGGCCCGGAGGCCGAGTTAAAAAAAATAATAATCCCCGTTCAGTCTCAATGGCGGGGTGCGGGCCGGCCCGGCGGCGAGTGCGGCGGGCAGCAGGCCTCTTGGACAGGTTGAGAGATAAAAAAATAATAATTCCCGTGCAGTCTCAATGGCGGGGTGCGGGCCGGGGAATAGGCCTCTTGGCCGGGGTGAATAGTGTTGGAACACGGCCCGCGGAAATAGTAGCGGCTGGAGGTACCGGGGGCGATGCCCGCCCGGGCCCGGCGGCCAAGTTAAAAAAATAAATAATCCCCGTTCAGTCTCAATGGCAGGGTGCGGGCCGGCCCGGCGGCGATTGCGGCGGGCAGCAGGCCTCTTGGACAGGTTGAGAGATAAAAAAATAATAATTCCCGTTCAGTCTCAATGGCAGGGTGCGGGCCGGCCCGGCGGCAATTGCGGCGGGCAGCAGGCCTCTTGGACAGGTTGAGAGATAAAAAAATAATAATTCCCATGCAGTCTCAATGGCGGGGTGCGGGCCGGGGAATAGGCCTCTTGGCCGGGGTGAATATGTTGGAACGCGGCGCGCGTAAATAGAAGCGGCTGGAGGTACCGGGGGCGAAGCCCGCCCCGGCCCGGAGGCCGAGTTAAAAAAAATAATAATCCCCGTTCAGTCTCAATGGCGGGGTGCGGGCCGGCCCGGCGGCGATTGCGGCGGGCAGCAGGCCTCTTGGACAGGTTGAGAGATAAAAAAATAATAATTCCCGTGCAGTCTCAATGGCGGGGTGCGGGCCGGGGAATAGGCCTCTTGGCCGGGGTGAATAGTGTTGGAACACGGCCCGCGGAAATAGTAGCGGCTGGAGGTACCGGGGGCGATGCCCGAACCGGCCCGGCGGCCAAGTTAAAAAAATAAATAATCCCGTTCAGTCTCAATGGCAGGGTGCGGGCCGGCCCGGCGGCGATTGCGGCGGGCAGCAGGCCTCTTGGACAGGTTGAGAGATAAAAAAATAATAATTCCCATGCAGTCTCAATGGCGGGGTGCGGGCCGGGGAATAGGCCTCTTGGCCGGGGTGAATATGTTGGAACGCGGCGCGCGTAAATAGAAGCGGCTGGAGGTACCGGGGGCGAAGCCCGCCCCGGCCCGGAGGCCGAGTTAAAAAAAATAATAATCCCCGTTCAGTCTCAATGGCGGGGTGCGGGCCGGCCCGGCAGCGAGTGCGGCGGGCAGCAGGCCTCTTGGACAGGTTGAGAGATAAAAAAATAATAATTCCCGTGCAGTCTCAATGGCGGGGTGCGGGCCGGGGAATAGGCCTCTTGGCCGGGGTGAATATGTTGGAACGCGGCGCGCGTAAATAGAAGCGGCTGGAGGTACCGGGGGCGAAGCCCGCCCCGGCCCGGAGGCCGAGTTAAAAAAAATAATAATCCCCGTTCAGTCTCAATGGCGGGGTGCGGGCCGGCCCGGCGGCGAGTGCGGCGGGCAGCAGGCCTCTTGGACAGGTTGAGAGATAAAAAAATAATAATTCCCGTTCAGTCTCAATGGCAGGGTGCGGGCCGGCCCGGCGGCAATTGCGGCGGGCAGCAGGCCTCTTGGACAGGTTGAGAGATAAAAAAATAATAATTCCCATGCAGTCTCAATGGCGGGGTGCGGGCCGGGGAATAGGCCTCTTGGCCGGGGTGAATATGTTGGAACGCGGCGCGCGTAAATAGAAGCGGCTGGAGGTACCGGGGGCGAAGCCCGCCCCGGCCCGGAGGCCGAGTTAAAAAAAATAATAATCCCCGTTCAGTCTCAATGGCGGGGTGCGGGCCGGCCCGGCGGCGAGTGCGGCGGGCAGCAGGCCTCTTGGACAGGTTGAGAGATAAAAAAATAATAATTCCCGTTCAGTCTCAATGGCGGGGTGCGGGCCGGCCCGGCGGCGAGTGCGGCGGGCAGCAGGCCTCTTGGACAGGTTGAGAGATAAAAAAATAATAATTCCCGTTCAGTCTCAATGGCAGGGTGCGGGCCGGCCCGGCGGCAATTGCGGCGGGCAGCAGGCCTCTTGGACAGGTTGAGAGATAAAAAAATAATAATTCCCATGCAGTCTCAATGGCGGGGTGCGGGCCGGGGAATAGGCCTCTTGGCCGGGGTGAATATGTTGGAACGCGGCGCGCGTAAATAGAAGCGGCTGGAGGTACCGGGGGCGAAGCCCGCCCCGGCCCGGAGGCCGAGTTAAAAAAAATAATAATCCCCGTTCAGTCTCAATGGCGGGGTGCGGGCCGGCCCGGCGGCGAGTGCGGCGGGCAGCAGGCCTCTTGGACAGGTTGAGAGATAAAAAAATAATAATTCCCGTGCAGTCTCAATGGCGGGGTGCGGGCCGGGGAATAGGCCTCTTGGCCGGGGTGAATATGTTGGAACGCGGCGCGCGTAAATAGAAGCGGCTGGAGGTACCGGGGGCGAAGCCCGCCCCGGCCCGGAGGCCGAGTTAAAAAAAATAATAATCCCCGTTCAGTCTCAATGGCGGGGTGCGGGCCGGCCCGGCGGCGAGTGCGGCGGGCAGCAGGCCTCTTGGACAGGTTGAGAGATAAAAAAATAATAATTCCCGTGCAGTCTCAATGGCGGGGTGCGGGCCGGGGAATAGGCCTCTTGGCCGGGGTGAATAGTGTTGGAACACGGCCCGCGGAAATAGTAGCGGCTGGAGGTACCGGGGGCGATGCCCGCCCCGGCCCGGCGGCCAAGTTAAAAAAATAAATAATCCCGTTCAGTCTCAATGGCAGGGTGCGGGCCGGCCCGGCGGCGATTGCGGCGGGCAGCAGGCCTCTTGGACAGGTTGAGAGATAAAAAATAATAATTCCCATGCAGTCTCAATGGCGGGGTGCGGGCCGGGGAATAGGCCTCTTGGCCGGGGTGAATATGTTGGAACGCGGCGCGCGTAAATAGAAGCGGCTGGAGGTACCGGGGGCGAAGCCCGCCCCGGCCCGGAGGCCGAGTTAAAAAAAATAATAATCCCCGTTCAGTCTCAATGGCGGGGTGCGGGCCGGCCCGGCGGCGAGTGCGGCGGGCAGCAGGCCTCTTTGACAGGTTGAGAGATAAAAAAATAATAATTCCCGTGCAGTCTCAATGGCGGGGTGCGGGCCGGGGAATAGGCCTCTTGGCCGGGGTGAATAGTGTTGGAACACGGCCCGCGGAAATAGTAGCGGCTGGAGGTACCGGGGGCGATGCCCGCCCCGGCCCGGCGGCCAAGTTAAAAAAATAAATAATCCCCGTTCAGTCTCAATGGCAGGGTGCGGGCCGGCCCGGCGGCGATTGCGGCGGGCAGCAGGCCTCTTGGACAGGTTGAGAGATAAAAAAATAATAATTCCCGTTCAGTCTCAATGGCAGGGTGCGGGCCGGCCCGGCGGCAATTGCGGCGGGCAGCAGGCCTCTTGGACAGGTTGAGAGATAAAAAAATAATAATTCCCGTTCAGTCTCAATGGCAGGGTGCGGGCCGGCCCAGCGGCGATTGCGGCGGGCAGCAGGCCTCTTGGACAGGTTGAGAGATAAAAAAATAATAATTCCCGTTCAGTCTCAATGGCAGGGTGCGGGCCGGCCCGGCGGCAATTGCGGCGGGCAGCAGGCCTCTTGGACAGGTTGAGAGATAAAAAAATAATAATTCCCATGCAGTCTCAATGGCGGGGTGCGGGCCGGGGAATAGGCCTCTTGGCCGGGGTGAATATGTTGGAACGCGGCGCGCGTAAATAGAAGCGGCTGGAGGTACCGGGGGCGAAGCCCGCCCCGGCCCGGAGGCCGAGTTAAAAAAAATAATAATCCCCGTTCAGTCTCAATGGCGGGGTGCGGGCCGGCCCGGCGGCGAGTGCGGCTGGCAGCAGGCCTCTTGGACAGGTTGAGAGATAAAAAAATAATAATTCCCGTGCAGTCTCAATGGCGGGGTGCGGGCCGGGGAATAGGCCTCTTGGCCGGGGTGAATATGTTGGAACGCGGCGCGCGTAAATAGAAGCGGCTGGAGGTACCGGGGGCGAAGCCCGCCCCGGCCCGGAGGCCGAGTTAAAAAAAATAATAATCCCCGTTCAGTCTCAATGGCGGGGTGCGGGCCGGCCCGGCGGCGATTGCGGCGGGCAGCAGGCCTCTTGGACAGGTTGAGAGATAAAAAAATAATAATTCCCGTGCAGTCTCAATGGCGGGGTGCGGGCCGGGGAATAGGCCTCTTGGCCGGGGTGAATAGTGTTGGAACACGGCCCGCGGAAATAGTAGCGGCTGGAGGTACCGGGGGCGATGCCCGCCCCGGCCCGGCGGCCAAGTTAAAAAAATAAATAATCCCGTTCAGTCTCAATGGCAGGGTGCGGGCCGGCCCGGCGGCGATTGCGGCGGGCAGCAGGCCTCTTGGACAGGTTGAGAGATAAAAAAATAATAATTCCCATGCAGTCTCAATGGCGGGGTGCGGGCCGGGGAATAGGCCTCTTGGCCGGGGTGAATATGTTGGAACGCGGCGCGCGTAAATAGAAGCGGCTGGAGGTACCGGGGGCGAAGCCCGCCCCGGCCCGGCGGCCAAGTTAAAAAAATAAATAATCCCCGTTCAGTCTCAATGGCAGGGTGCGGGCCGGCCCAGCGGCGATTGCGGCGGGCAGCAGGCCTCTTGGACAGGTTGAGAGATAAAAAAATAATAATTCCCGTTCAGTCTCAATGGCAGGGTGCGGGCCGGCCCGGCGGCAATTGCGGCGGGCAGCAGGCCTCTTGGACAGGTTGAGAGATAAAAAAATAATAATTCCCATGCAGTCTCAATGGCGGGGTGCGGGCCGGGGAATAGGCCTCTTGGCCGGGGTGAATATGTTGGAACGCGGCGCGCGTAAATAGAAGCGGCTGGAGGTACCGGGGGCGAAGCCCGCCCCGGCCCGGAGGCCGAGTTAAAAAAAATAATAATCCCCGTTCAGTCTCAATGGCGGGGTGCGGGCCGGCCCGGCGGCGAGTGCGGCGGGCAGCAGGCCTCTTGGACAGGTTGAGAGATAAAAAAATAATAATTCCCGTGGAGTCTCAATGGCGGGGTGCGGGCCGGGGAATAGGCCTCTTGGCCGGGGTGAATATGTTGGAACGCGGCGCACGTAAATAGAAGCGGCTGGAGGTACCGGGGGCGAAGCCCGCCCCGGCCCGGAGGCCGAGTTAAAAAAAATAATAATCCCCGTTCAGTCTCAATGGCGGGGTGCGGGCCGGCCCGGCGGCGATTGCGGCGGGCAGCAGGCCTCTTGGACAGGTTGAGAGATAAAAAAATAATAATTCCCGTGCAGTCTCAATGGCGGGGTGCGGGCCGGGGAATAGGCCTCTTGGCCGGGGTGAATAGTGTTGGAACACGGCCCGCGGAAATAGTAGCGGCTGGAGGTACCGGGGGCGATGCCCGCCCCGGCCCGGCGGCCAAGTTAAAAAAATAAATAATCCCGTTCAGTCTCAATGGCAGGGTGCGGGCCGGCCCGGCGGCGATTGCGGCGGGCAGCAGGCCTCTTGGACAGGTTGAGAGATAAAAAAATAATAATTCCCATGCAGTCTCAATGGCGGGGTGCGGGCCGGGGAATAGGCCTCTTGGCCGGGGTGAATATGTTGGAACGCGGCGCGCGTAAATAGAAGCGGCTGGAGGTACCGGGGGCGAAGCCCGCCCCGGCCCGGAGGCCGAGTTAAAAAAAAATAATAATCCCCGTTCAGTCTCAATGGCGGGGTGCGGGCCGGCCCGGCGGCGAGTGCGGCGGGCAGCAGGCCTCTTGGACAGGTTGAGAGATAAAAAAATAATAATTCCCGTGCAGTCTCAATGGCGGGGTGCGGGCCGGGGAATAGGCCTCTTGGCCGGGGTGAATATGTTGGAACGCGGCGCGCGTAAATAGAAGCGGCTGGAGGTACCGGGGGCGAAGCCCGCCCCGGCCCGGAGGCCGAGTTAAAAAAAATAATAATCCCCGTTCAGTCTCAATGGCGGGGTGCGGGCCGGCCCGGCGGCGAGTGCGGCGGGCAGCAGGCCTCTTGGACAGGTTGAGAGATAAAAAAATAATAATTCCCGTGCAGTCTCAATGGCGGGGTGCGGGCCGGGGAATAGGCCTCTTGGCCGGGGTGAATAGTGTTGGAACACGGCCCGCGGAAATAGTAGCGGCTGGAGGTACCGGGGGCGATGCCCGCCCCGGCCCGGCGGCCAAGTTAAAAAAATAAATAATCCCCGTTCAGTCTCAATGGCAGGGTGCGGGCCGGCCCGGCGGCGATTGCGGCGGGCAGCAGGCCTCTTGGACAGGTTGAGAGATAAAAAAATAATAATTCCCGTGCAGTCTCAATGGCGGGGTGCGGGCCGGGGAATAGGCCTCTTGGCCGGGGTGAATAGTGTTGGAACACGGCCCGCGGAAATAGTAGCGGCTGGAGGTACCGGGGAGGATGCCCGCCCCGGGCCGGCGGCCAAGTTAAAAAAATAAATAATCCCCGTTCAGTCTCAATGGCAGGGTGCGGGCCGGCCCGGCGGCGAGTGCGGCGGGCAGCAGGCCTCTTGGACAGGTTGAGAGATAAAAAAATAATAATTCCCATGCAGTCTCAATGGCAGGGTGCGGGCCGGCCCGGCGGCGATTGCGGCGGGCAGCAGGCCTCTTGGACAGGTTGAGAGATAAAAAAATAATAATTCCCATGCAGTCTCAATGGCGGGGTGCGGGCCGGGGAATAGGCCTCTTGGCCGGGGTGAATATGTTGGAACGCGGCGCGCGTAAATAGAAGCGGCTGGAGGTACCGGGGGCGAAGCCCGCCCCGGCCCGGAGGCCGAGTTAAAAAAAAAAATAATCCCCGTTCAGTCTCAATGGCGGGGTGCGGGCCGGCCCGGCGGCGAGTGCGGCGGGCAGCAGGCCTCTTGGACAGGTTGAGAGATAAAAAAATAATAATTCCCGTGCAGTCTCAATGGCGGGGTGCGGGCCGGGGAATAGGCCTCTTGGCCGGGGTGAATAGTGTTGGAACACGGCCCGCGGAAATAGTAGCGGCTGGAGGTACCGGGGGCGATGCCCGCCCCGGGCCGGCGGCCAAGTTAAAAAAATAAATAATCCCCGTTCAGTCTCAATGGCAGGGTGCGGGCCGGCCCGGCGGCGAGTGCGGCGGGCAGCAGGCCTCTTGGACAGGTTGAGAGATAAAAAAATAATAATTCCCGTTCAGTCTCAATGGCAGGGTGCGGGCCGGCCCGGCGGCGATTGCGGCGGGCAGCAGGCCTCTTGGACAGGTTGAGAGATAAAAAAATAATAATTCCCATGCAGTCTCAATGGCGGGGTGCGGGCCGGGGAATAGGCCTCTTGGCCGGGGTGAATATGTTGGAACGCGGCGCGCGTAAATAGAAGCGGCTGGAGGTACCGGGGGCGAAGCCCGCCCCGGCCCGGAGGCCCAGTTAAAAAAAATAATAATCCCCGTTCAGTCTCAATGGCGGGGTGCGGGCCGGCCCGGCGGCGAGTGCGGCGGGCAGCAGGCCTCTTGGACAGGTTGAGAGATAAAAAAATAATAATTCCCGTGCAGTCTCAATGGCGGGGTGCGGGCCGGGGAATAGGCCTCTTGGCCGGGGTGAATAGTGTTGGAACACGGCCCGCGGAAATAGTAGCGGCTGGAGGTACCGGGGGCGATGCCCGCCCCGGCCCGGCGGCCAAGTTAAAAAAATAAATAATCCCGTTCAGTCTCAATGGCAGGGTGCGGGCCGGCCCGGCGGCGATTGCGGCGGGCAGCAGGCCTCTTGGACAGGTTGAGAGATAAAAAATAATAATTCCCATGCAGTCTCAATGGCGGGGTGCGGGCCGGGGAATAGGCCTCTTGGCCGGGGTGAATATGTTGGAACGCGGCGCGCGTAAATAGAAGCGGCTGGAGGTACCGGGGGCGAAGCCCGCCCCGGCCCGGAGGCCGAGTTAAAAAAAATAATAATCCCCGTTCAGTCTCAATGGCGGGGTGCGGGCCGGCCCGGCGGCGAGTGCGGCGGGCAGCAGGCCTCTTTGACAGGTTGAGAGATAAAAAAATAATAATTCCCGTGCAGTCTCAATGGCAGGGTGCGGGCCGGCCCGGCGGCGATTGCGGCGGGCAGCAGGCCTCTTGGACAGGTTGAGAGATAAAAAAATAATAATTCCCATGCAGTCTCAATGGCGGGGTGCGGGCCGGGGAATAGGCCTCTTGGCCGGGGTGAATATGTTGGAACGCGGCGCGCGTAAATAGAAGCGGCTGGAGGTACCGGGGGCGAAGCCCGCCCCGGCCCGGAGGCCGAGTTAAAAAAAATAATCCCGTTCAGTCTCAATGGCGGGGTGCGGGCCGGCCCGGCGGCGAGTGCGGTGGGCAGCAGGCCTCTTGGACAGGTTGAGAGATAAAAAAATAATAATTCCCGTGCAGTCTCAATGGCGGGGTGCGGGCCGGCCCGGCGGCAATTGCGGCGGGCAGCAGGCCTCTTGGACAGGTTGAGAGATAAAAAAATAATAATTCCCGTGGAGTCTCAATGGCGGGGTGCGGGCCGGGGAATAGGCCTCTTGGCCGGGGTGAATATGTTGGAACGCGGCGCACGTAAATAGAAGCGGCTGGAGGTACCGGGGGCGATGCCCGCCCCGGCCCGGCGGCCAAGTTAAAAAAATAAATAATCCCGTTCAGTCTCAATGGCAGGGTGCGGGCCGGCCCGGCGGCGATTGCGGCGGGCAGCAGGCCTCTTGGACAGGTTGAGAGATAAAAAAATAATAATTCCCATGCAGTCTCAATGGCGGGGTGCGGGCCGGGGAATAGGCCTCTTGGCCGGGGTGAATATGTTGGAACGCGGCGCGCGTAAATAGAAGCGGCTGGAGGTACCGGGGGCGAAGCCCGCCCCGGCCCGGAGGCCGAGTTAAAAAAAAAAAATAATCCCCGTTCAGTCTCAATGGCGGGGTGCGGGCCGGCCCGGCGGCGAGTGCGGCGGGCAGCAGGCCTCTTGGACAGGTTGAGAGATAAAAAAATAATAATTCCCGTGCAGTCTCAATGGCGGGGTGCGGGCCGGGGAATAGGCCTCTTGGCCGGGGTGAATATGTTGGAACGCGGCGCGCGTAAATAGAAGCGGCTGGAGGTACCGGGGGCGAAGCCCGCCCCGGCCCGGAGGCCGAGTTAAAAAAAATAATAATCCCCGTTCAGTCTCAATGGCGGGGTGCGGGCCGGCCTGGCGGCGAGTGCGGCGGGCAGCAGGCCTCTTGGACAGGTTGAGAGATAAAAAAATAATAATTCCCGTGCAGTCTCAATGGCGGGGTGCGGGCCGGGGAATAGGCCTCTTGGCCGGGGTGAATAGTGTTGGAACACGGCCCGCGGAAATAGTAGCGGCTGGAGGTACCGGGGGCGATGCCCGCCCCGGGCCGGCGGCCAAGTTAAAAAAATAAATAATCCCCGTTCAGTCTCAATGGCAGGGTGCGGGCCGGCCCGGCGGCGAGTGCGGCGGGCAGCAGGCCTCTTGGACAGGTTGAGAGATAAAAAAATAATAATTCCCGTTCAGTCTCAATGGCAGGGTGCGGGCCGGCCCGGCGGCGATTGCGGCGGGCAGCAGGCCTCTTGGACAGGTTGAGAGATAAAAAAATAATAATTCCCGTTCAGTCTCAATGGCAGGGTGCGGGCCGGCCCGGCGGCGATTGCGGCGGGCAGCAGGCCTCTTGGACAGGTTGAGAGATAAAAAAATAATAATTCCCATGCAGTCTCAATGGCGGGGTGCGGGCCGGGGAATAGGCCTCTTGGCCGGGGTGAATATGTTGGAACGCGGCGCGCGTAAATAGAAGCGGCTGGAGGTACCGGGGGCGAAGCCCGCCCCGGCCCGGAGGCCGAGTTAAAAAAAATAATAATCCCCGTTCAGTCTCAATGGCGGGGTGCGGGCCGGCCTGGCGGCGAGTGCGGCGGGCAGCAGGCCTCTTGGACAGGTTGAGAGATAAAAAAATAATAATTCCCGTGCAGTCTCAATGGCGGGGTGCGGGCCGGGGAATAGGCCTCTTGGCCGGGGTGAATAGTGTTGGAACACGGCCCGCGGAAATAGTAGCGGCTGGAGGTACCGGGGGCGATGCCCGCCCCGGCCCGGCGGCCAAGTTAAAAAAATAAATAATCCCCGTTCAGTCTCAATGGCAGGGTGCGGGCCGGCCCGGCGTCGATTGCGGCGGGCAGCAGGCCTCTTGGACAGGTTGAGAGATAAAAAAATAATAATTCCCGTGCAGTCTCAATGGCGGGGTGCGGGCCGGGGAATAGGCCTCTTGGCCGGGGTGAATAGTGTTGGAACACGGCCCGGGGAAATAGTAGCGGCTGGAGGTACCGGGGGCGATGCCCGCCCCGGGCCGGCGGCCAAGTTAAAAAAATAAATAATCCCCGTTCAGTCTCAATGGCAGGGTGCGGGCCGGCCCGGCGGCGAGTGCGGCGGGCAGCAGGCCTCTTGGACACGTTGAGAGATAAAAAAATAATAATTCCCGTTCAGTCTCAATGGCAGGGTGCGGGCCGGCCCGGCGGCGATTGCGGCGGGCAGCAGGCCTCTTGGACAGGTTGAGAGATAAAAAAATAATAATTCCCATGCAGTCTCAATGGCGGGGTGCGGGCCGGGGAATAGGCCTCTTGGCCGGGGTGAATATGTTGGAACGCGGCGCGCGTAAATAGAAGCGGCTGGAGGTACCGGGGGCGAAGCCCGCCCCGGCCCGGAGGCCGAGTTAAAAAAAATAATAATCCCCGTTCAGTCTCAATGGCGGGGTGCGGGCCGGCCCGGCGGCGAGTGCGGCGGGCAGCAGGCCTCTTGGACAGGTTGAGAGATAAAAAAATAATAATTCCCGTGCAGTCTCAATGGCGGGGTGCGGGCCGGGGAATAGGCCTCTTGGCCGGGGTGAATATGTTGGAACGCGGCGCGCGTAAATAGAAGCGGCTGGAGGTACCGGGGGCGAAGCCCGCCCCGGCCCGGAGGCCGAGTTAAAAAAAATAATAATCCCCGTTCAGTCTCAATGGCGGGGTGCGGGCCGGCCCGGCGGCGAGTGCGGCGGGCAGCAGGCCTCTTGGACAGGTTGAGAGATAAAAAAATAATAATTCCCGTGCAGTCTCAATGGCGGGGTGCGGGCCGGGGAATAGGCCTCTTGGCCGGGGTGAATAGTGTTGGAACACGGCCCGCGGAAATAGTAGCGGCTGGAGGTACCGGGGGCGATGCCCGCCCCGGCCCGGCGGCCAAGTTAAAAAAATAAATAATCCCCGTTCAGTCTCAATGGCAGGGTGCGGGCCGGCCCGGCGGCGATTGCGGCGGGCAGCAGGCCTCTTGGACAGGTTGAGAGATAAAAAAATAATAATTCCCGTGCAGTCTCAATGGCGGGGTGCGGGCCGGGGAATAGGCCTCTTGGCCGGGGTGAATAGTGTTGGAACACGGCCCGCGGAAATAGTAGCGGCTGGAGGTACCGGGGGCGATGCCCGCCCCGGGCCGGCGGCCAAGTTAAAAAAATAAATAATCCCCGTTCAGTCTCAATGGCAGGGTGCGGGCCGGCCCGGCGGCGAGTGCGGCGGGCAGCAGGCCTCTTGGACAGGTTGAGAGATAAAAAAATAATAATTCCCGTTGAGTCTCAATGGCAGGGTGCGGGCCGGCCCGGCGGCGATTGCGGCGGGCAGCAGGCCTCTTGGACAGGTTGAGAGATAAAAAAATAATAATTCCCATGCAGTCTCAATGGCGGGGTGCGGGCCGGGGAATAGGCCTCTTGGCCGGGGTGAATATGTTGGAACGCGGCGCGCGTAAATAGAAGCGGCTGGAGGTACCGGGGGCGAAGCCCGCCCCGGCCCGGAGGCCGAGTTAAAAAAAAAAATAATCCCCGTTCAGTCTCAATGGCGGGGTGCGGGCCGGCCCGGCGGCGAGTGCGGCGGGCAGCAGGCCTCTTGGACAGGTTGAGAGATAAAAAAATAATAATTCCCGTGCAGTCTCAATGGCGGGGTGCGGGCCGGGGAATAGGCCTCTTGGCCGGGGTGAATATGTTGGAACGCGGCGCGCGTAAATAGAAGCGGCTGGAGGTACCGGGGGCGAAGCCCGCCCCGGCCCGGAGGCCGAGTTAAAAAAAATAATAATCCCCGTTCAGTCTCAATGGCGGGGTGCGGGCCGGCCCGGCGGCGAGTGCGGCGGGCAGCAGGCCTCTTGGACAGGTTGAGAGATAAAAAAATAATAATTCCCGTGCAGTCTCAATGGCGGGGTGCGGGCCGGGGAATACGCCTCTTGGCCGGGGTGAATGGTGTTGGAACACGGCCCGCGGAAATAGTAGCGGCTGGAGGTACCGGGGGCGATGCCCGCCCCGGCCCGGCGGCCAAGTTAAAAAAATAAATAATCCCGTTCAGTCTCAATGGCAGGGTGCGGGCCGGCCCGGCGGCGATTGCGGCGGGCAGCAGGCCTCTTGGACAGGTTGAGAGATAAAAAAATAATAATTCCCCATGCAGTCTCAATGGCGGGGTGCGGGCCGGGGAATAGGCCTCTTGGCCGGGGTGAATAGTGTTGGAACACGGCCCGCGGAAATAGTAACGGCTGGAGGTACCGGGGGCGATGCCCGCCCCGGCCCGGCGGCCAAGTTAAAAAAATAAATAATCCCCGTTCAGTCTCAAAGGCAGGGTGCGGGCCGGCCCGGCGGCGATTGCGGCGGGCAGCAGGCCTCTTGGACAGGTTGAGAGATAAAAAAATAATAATTCCCGTTCAGTCTCAATGGCAGGGTGCGGGCCGGCCCGGCGGCAATTGCGGCGGGCAGCAGGCCTCTTGGACAGGTTGAGAGATAAAAAAATAATAATTCCCATGCAGTCTCAATGGCGGGGTGCGGGCCGGGGAATAGGCCTCTTGGCCGGGGTGAATATGTTGGAACGCGGCGCGCGTAAATAGAAGCGGGTGGAGGTACCGGGGGCGAAGCCCGCCCCGGCCCGGAGGCCGAGTTAAAAAAAATAATAATCCCCGTTCAGTCTCAATGGCGGGGTGCGGGCCGGCCCGGCGGCGAGTGCGGCGGGCAGCAGGCCTCTTGGACAGGTTGAGAGATAAAAAAATAATAATTCCCGTGCAGTCTCAATGGCGGGGTGCGGGCCGGGGAATAGGCCTCTTGGCCGGGGTGAATAGTGTTGGAACACGGCCCGCGGAAATAGTAGCGGCTGGAGGTACCGGGGGCGATGCCCCCCCCGGCCCGGCGGCCAAGTTAAAAAAATAAATAATCCCGTTCAGTCTCAATGGCAGGGTGCGGGCCGGCCCGGCGGCGATTGCGGCGGGCAGCAGGCCTCTTGGACAGGTTGAGAGATAAAAAATAATAATTCCCATGCAGTCTCAATGGCGGGGTGCGGGCCGGGGAATAGGCCTCTTGGCCGGGGTGAATATGTTGGAACGCGGCGCGCGTAAATAGAAGCGGCTGGAGGTACCGGGGGCGAAGCCCGCCCCGGCCCGGAGGCCGAGTTAAAAAAAAAAATAATCCCCGTTCAGTCTCAATGGCGGGGTGCGGGCCGGCCCGGCGGCGAGTGCGGCGGGCAGCAGGCCTCTTGGACAGGTTGAGAGATAAAAAAATAATAATTCCCGTGCAGTCTCAATGGCGGGGTGCGGGCCGGGGAATAGGCCTCTTGGCCGGGGTGAATAGTGTTGGAACACGGCCCGCGGAAATAGTAGCGGCTGGAGGTACCGGGGGCGATGCCCGCCCCGGCCCGGCGGCCAAGTTAAAAAAATAAATAATCCCCGTTCAGTCTCAATGGCAGGGTGCGGGCCGGCCCGGCGGCGATTGCGGCGGGCAGCAGGCCTCTTGGACAGGTTGAGAGATAAAAAAATAATAATTCCCGTTCAGTCTCAATGGCAGGGTGCGGGCCGGCCCGGCGGCAATTGCGGCGGGCAGCAGGCCTCTTGGACAGGTTGAGAGATAAAAAAATAATAATTCCCATGCAGTCTCAATGGCGGGGTGCGGGCCGGGGAATAGGCCTCTTGGCCGGGGTGAATATGTTGGAACGCGGCGCGCGTAAATAGAAGCGGCTGGAGGTACCGGGGGCGAAGCCCGCCCCGGCCCGGAGGCCGAGTTAAAAAAAATAATCCCCGTTCAGTCTCAATGGCGGGGTGCGGGCCGGCCTGGCAGCGAGTGCGGCGGGCAGCAGGCCTCTTGGACAGGTTGAGAGATAAAAAAATAATAATTCCCGTGCAGTCTCAATGGCGGGGTGCGGGCCGGGGAATAGGCCTCTTGGCCGGGGTGAATAGTGTTGGAACACGGCCCGCGGAAATAGTAGCGGCTGGAGGTACCGGGGGCGATGCCCGCCCCGGCCCGGCGGCCAAGTTAAAAAAATAAATAATCCCGTTCAGTCTCAATGGCAGGGTGCGGGCCGGCCCGGCGGCGATTGCGGCGGGCAGCAGGCCTCTTGGACAGGTTGAGAGATAAAAAAATAATAATTCCCATGCAGTCTCAATGGCGGGGTGCGGGCCGGGGAATAGGCCTCTTGGCCGGGGTGAATATGTTGGAACGCGGCGCGCGTAAATAGAAGCGGCTGGAGGTACCGGGGGCGAAGCCCGCCCCGGCCCGGAGGCCGAGTTAAAAAAAAATAATAATCCCCGTTCAGTCTCAATGGCGGGGTGCAGGCCGGCCCGGCGGCGAGTGCGGCGGGCAGCAGGCCTCTTGGACAGGTTGAGAGATAAAAAAATAATAATTCCCGTGCAGTCTCAATGGCGGGGTGCGGGCCGGGGAATAGGCCTCTTGGCCGGGGTGAATATGTTGGAACGCGGCGCGCGTAAATAGAAGCGGCTGGAGGTACCGGGGGCGAAGCCCGCCCCGGCCCGGAGGCCGAGTTAAAAAAAATAATAATCCCCGTTCAGTCTCAATGGCGGGGTGCGGGCCGGCCCGGCGGCGAGTGCGGCGGCCAGCAGGCCTCTTGGACAGGTTGAGAGATGAAAAAATAATAATTCCCGTGCAGTCTCAATGGCGGGGTGCGGGCCGGGGAATAGGCCTCTTGGCCGGGGTGAATAGTGTTGGAACACGGCCCGCGGAAATAGTAGCGGCTGGAGGTACCGGGGGCGATGCCCGCCCCGGCCCGGCGGCCAAGTTAAAAAAATAAATAATCCCCGTTCAGTCTCAATGGCAGGGTGCGGGCCGGCCCGGCGGCGATTGCGGCGGGCAGCAGGCCTCTTGGACAGGTTGAGAGATAAAAAAATAATAATTCCCGTGCAGTCTCAATGGCGGGGTGCGGGCCGGGGAATAGGCCTCTTGGCCGGGGTGAAGAGTGTTGGAACACGGCCCGCGGAAAGAGTAGCGGCTGGAGGTACCGGGGAGGATGCCCGCCCCGGGCCGGCGGCCAAGTTAAAAAAATAAATAATCCCCGTTCAGTCTCAATGGCAGGGTGCGGGCCGGCCCGGCGGCGAGTGCGGCGGGCAGCAGGCCTCTTGGACAGGTTGAGAGATAAAAAAATAATAATTCCCGTTCAGTCTCAATGGCAGGGTGCGGGCCGGGGAATAGGCCTCTTGGCCGGGGTGAATATGTTGGAACGCGGCGCGCGTAAATAGAAGCGGCTGGAGGTACCGGGGGCGAAGCCCGCCCCGGCCCGGAGGCCGAGTTAAAAAAAATAAATAATCCCCGTTCAGTCTCAATGGCAGGGTGCGGGCCGGCCCGGCGGCGATTGCGGCGGGCAGCAGGCCTCTTGGACAGGTTGAGAGATAAAAAAATAATAATTCCCGTTCAGTCTCAATGGCAGGGTGCGGGCCGGCCCGGCGGCAATTGCGGCGGGCAGCAGGCCTCTTGGACAGGTTGAGAGATAAAAAAATAATAATTCCCATGCAGTCTCAATGGCGGGGTGCGGGCCGGGGAATAGGCCTCTTGGCCGGGGTGAATATGTTGGAACGCGGCGCGCGTAAATAGAAGCGGCTGGAGGTACCGGGGGCGAAGCCCGCCCCGGCCCGGAGGCCGAGTTAAAAAAAATAATAATCCCCGTTCAGTCTCAATGGCGGGGTGCGGGCCGGCCCGGCGGCGAGTGCGGCGGGCAGCAGGCCTCTTGGACAGGTTGAGAGATAAAAAAATAATAATTCCCGTGCAGTCTCAATGGCGGGGTGCGGGCCGGGAAATAGGCCTCTTGGCCGGGGTGAATATGTTGGAACGCGGCGCGCGTAAATAGAAGCGGCTGGAGGTACCGGGGGCGAAGCCCGCCCCGGCCCGGAGGCCGAGTTAAAAAAAATAATAATCCCCGTTCAGTCTCAATGGCGGGGTGCGGGCCGGCCCGGCGGCGATTGCGGCGGGCAGCAGGCCTCTTGGACAGGTTGAGAGATAAAAAAATAATAATTCCCGTGCAGTCTCAATGGCGGGGTGCGGGCCGGGGAATAGGCCTCTTTGCCGGGGTGAATAGTGTTGGAACACGGCCCGCGGAAATAGTAGCGGCTGGAGGTACCGGGGGCGATGCCCGCCCCGGCCCGGCGGCCAAGTTAAAAAAATAAATAATCCCGTTCAGTCTCAATGGCAGGGTGCGGGCCGGCCCGGCGGCGAGTGCGGCGGGCAGCAGGCCTCTTGGACAGGTTGAGAGATAAAAAAATAATAATTCCCATGCAGTCTCAATGGCGGGGTGCGGGCCGGGGAATAGGCCTCTTGGCCGGGGTGAATATGTTGGAACGCGGCGCGCGTAAATAGAAGCGGCTGGAGGTACCGGGGGCGAAGCCCGCCCCGGCCCGGAGGCCGAGTTAAAAAAAATAATAATCCCCGTTCAGTCTCAATGGCGGGGTGCGGGCCGGCCCGGCGGCGAGTGCGGCGGGCAGCAGGCCTCTTGGACAGGTTGAGAGATAAAAAAATAATAATTCCCGTGCAGTCTCAATGGCGGGGTGCGGGCCGGGGAATAGGCCTCTTGGCCGGGGTGAATATGTTGGAACGCGGCGCGCGTAAATAGAAGCGGCTGGAGGTACCGGGGGCGAAGCCCGCCCCGGCCCGGAGGCCGAGTTAAAAAAAATAATAATCCCCGTTCAGTCTCAATGGCGGGGTGTGGGCCGGCCCGGCGGCGAGTGCGGCGGGCAGCAGGCCTCTTGGACAGGTTGAGAGATAAAAAAATAATAATTCCCGTGCAGTCTCAATGGCGGGGTGCGGGCCGGGGAATAGGCCTCTTGGCCGGGGTGAATAGTGTTGGAACACGGCCCGCGGAAATAGTAGCGGCTGGAGGTACCGGGGGCGATGCCCGCCCGGGCCCGGCGGCCAAGTTAAAAAAATAAATAATCCCCGTTCAGTCTCAATGGCAGGGTGCGGGCCGGCCCGGCGGCGATTGCGGCGGGCAGCAGGCCTCTTGGACAGGTTGAGAGATAAAAAAATAATAATTCCCGTTCAGTCTCAATGGCAGGGTGCGGGCCGGCCCGGCGGCAATTGCGGCGGGCAGCAGGCCTCTTGGACAGGTTGAGAGATAAAAAAATAATAATTCCCATGCAGTCTCAATGGCGGGGTGCGGGCCGGGGAATAGGCCTCTTGGCCGGGGTGAATATGTTGGAACGCGGCGCGCGTAAATAGAAGCGGCTGGAGGTACCGGGGGCGAAGCCCGCCCCGGCCCGGAGGCCGAGTTAAAAAAAATAATAATCCCCGTTCAGTCTCAATGGCGGGGTGCGGGCCGGCCCGGCGGCGATTGCGGCGGGCAGCAGGCCTCTTGGACAGGTTGAGAGATAAAAAAATAATAATTCCCGTGCAGTCTCAATGGCGGGGTGCGGGCCGGGGAATAGGCCTCTTGGCCGGGGTGAATAGTGTTGGAACACGGCCCGCGGAAATAGTAGCGGCTGGAGGTACCGGGGGCGATGCCCGAACCGGCCCGGCGGCCAAGTTAAAAAAATAAATAATCCCGTTCAGTCTCAATGGCAGGGTGCGGGCCGGCCCGGCGGCGATTGCGGCGGGCAGCAGGCCTCTTGGACAGGTTGAGAGATAAAAAAATAATAATTCCCATGCAGTCTCAATGGCGGGGTGCGGGCCGGGGAATAGGCCTCTTGGCCGGGGTGAATATGTTGGAACGCGGCGCGCGTAAATAGAAGCGGCTGGAGGTACCGGGGGCGAAGCCCGCCCCGGCCCGGAGGCCGAGTTAAAAAAAATAATAATCCCCGTTCAGTCTCAATGGCGGGGTGCGGGCCGGCCCGGCAGCGAGTGCGGCGGGCAGCAGGCCTCTTGGACAGGTTGAGAGATAAAAAAATAATAATTCCCGTGCAGTCTCAATGGCGGGGTGCGGGCCGGGGAATAGGCCTCTTGGCCGGGGTGAATATGTTGGAACGCGGCGCGCGTAAATAGAAGCGGCTGGAGGTACCGGGGGCGAAGCCCGCCCCGGCCCGGAGGCCGAGTTAAAAAAAATAATAATCCCCGTTCAGTCTCAATGGCGGGGTGCGGGCCGGCCCGGCGGCGAGTGCGGCGGGCAGCAGGCCTCTTGGACAGGTTGAGAGATAAAAAAATAATAATTCCCGTTCAGTCTCAATGGCAGGGTGCGGGCCGGCCCGGCGGCAATTGCGGCGGGCAGCAGGCCTCTTGGACAGGTTGAGAGATAAAAAAATAATAATTCCCATGCAGTCTCAATGGCGGGGTGCGGGCCGGGGAATAGGCCTCTTGGCCGGGGTGAATATGTTGGAACGCGGCGCGCGTAAATAGAAGCGGCTGGAGGTACCGGGGGCGAAGCCCGCCCCGGCCCGGAGGCCGAGTTAAAAAAAATAATAATCCCCGTTCAGTCTCAATGGCGGGGTGCGGGCCGGCCCGGCGGCGAGTGCGGCGGGCAGCAGGCCTCTTGGACAGGTTGAGAGATAAAAAAATAATAATTCCCGTTCAGTCTCAATGGCGGGGTGCGGGCCGGCCCGGCGGCGAGTGCGGCGGGCAGCAGGCCTCTTGGACAGGTTGAGAGATAAAAAAATAATAATTCCCGTTCAGTCTCAATGGCAGGGTGCGGGCCGGCCCGGCGGCAATTGCGGCGGGCAGCAGGCCTCTTGGACAGGTTGAGAGATAAAAAAATAATAATTCCCATGCAGTCTCAATGGCGGGGTGCGGGCCGGGGAATAGGCCTCTTGGCCGGGGTGAATATGTTGGAACGCGGCGCGCGTAAATAGAAGCGGCTGGAGGTACCGGGGGCGAAGCCCGCCCCGGCCCGGAGGCCGAGTTAAAAAAAATAATAATCCCCGTTCAGTCTCAATGGCGGGGTGCGGGCCGGCCCGGCGGCGAGTGCGGCGGGCAGCAGGCCTCTTGGACAGGTTGAGAGATAAAAAAATAATAATTCCCGTGCAGTCTCAATGGCGGGGTGCGGGCCGGGGAATAGGCCTCTTGGCCGGGGTGAATATGTTGGAACGCGGCGCGCGTAAATAGAAGCGGCTGGAGGTACCGGGGGCGAAGCCCGCCCCGGCCCGGAGGCCGAGTTAAAAAAAATAATAATCCCCGTTCAGTCTCAATGGCGGGGTGCGGGCCGGCCCGGCGGCGAGTGCGGCGGGCAGCAGGCCTCTTGGACAGGTTGAGAGATAAAAAAATAATAATTCCCGTGCAGTCTCAATGGCGGGGTGCGGGCCGGGGAATAGGCCTCTTGGCCGGGGTGAATAGTGTTGGAACACGGCCCGCGGAAATAGTAGCGGCTGGAGGTACCGGGGGCGATGCCCGCCCCGGCCCGGCGGCCAAGTTAAAAAAATAAATAATCCCGTTCAGTCTCAATGGCAGGGTGCGGGCCGGCCCGGCGGCGATTGCGGCGGGCAGCAGGCCTCTTGGACAGGTTGAGAGATAAAAAATAATAATTCCCATGCAGTCTCAATGGCGGGGTGCGGGCCGGGGAATAGGCCTCTTGGCCGGGGTGAATATGTTGGAACGCGGCGCGCGTAAATAGAAGCGGCTGGAGGTACCGGGGGCGAAGCCCGCCCCGGCCCGGAGGCCGAGTTAAAAAAAATAATAATCCCCGTTCAGTCTCAATGGCGGGGTGCGGGCCGGCCCGGCGGCGAGTGCGGCGGGCAGCAGGCCTCTTTGACAGGTTGAGAGATAAAAAAATAATAATTCCCGTGCAGTCTCAATGGCGGGGTGCGGGCCGGGGAATAGGCCTCTTGGCCGGGGTGAATAGTGTTGGAACACGGCCCGCGGAAATAGTAGCGGCTGGAGGTACCGGGGGCGATGCCCGCCCCGGCCCGGCGGCCAAGTTAAAAAAATAAATAATCCCCGTTCAGTCTCAATGGCAGGGTGCGGGCCGGCCCGGCGGCGATTGCGGCGGGCAGCAGGCCTCTTGGACAGGTTGAGAGATAAAAAAATAATAATTCCCGTTCAGTCTCAATGGCAGGGTGCGGGCCGGCCCGGCGGCAATTGCGGCGGGCAGCAGGCCTCTTGGACAGGTTGAGAGATAAAAAAATAATAATTCCCGTTCAGTCTCAATGGCAGGGTGCGGGCCGGCCCAGCGGCGATTGCGGCGGGCAGCAGGCCTCTTGGACAGGTTGAGAGATAAAAAAATAATAATTCCCGTTCAGTCTCAATGGCAGGGTGCGGGCCGGCCCGGCGGCAATTGCGGCGGGCAGCAGGCCTCTTGGACAGGTTGAGAGATAAAAAAATAATAATTCCCATGCAGTCTCAATGGCGGGGTGCGGGCCGGGGAATAGGCCTCTTGGCCGGGGTGAATATGTTGGAACGCGGCGCGCGTAAATAGAAGCGGCTGGAGGTACCGGGGGCGAAGCCCGCCCCGGCCCGGAGGCCGAGTTAAAAAAAATAATAATCCCCGTTCAGTCTCAATGGCGGGGTGCGGGCCGGCCCGGCGGCGAGTGCGGCTGGCAGCAGGCCTCTTGGACAGGTTGAGAGATAAAAAAATAATAATTCCCGTGCAGTCTCAATGGCGGGGTGCGGGCCGGGGAATAGGCCTCTTGGCCGGGGTGAATATGTTGGAACGCGGCGCGCGTAAATAGAAGCGGCTGGAGGTACCGGGGGCGAAGCCCGCCCCGGCCCGGAGGCCGAGTTAAAAAAAATAATAATCCCCGTTCAGTCTCAATGGCGGGGTGCGGGCCGGCCCGGCGGCGATTGCGGCGGGCAGCAGGCCTCTTGGACAGGTTGAGAGATAAAAAAATAATAATTCCCGTGCAGTCTCAATGGCGGGGTGCGGGCCGGGGAATAGGCCTCTTGGCCGGGGTGAATAGTGTTGGAACACGGCCCGCGGAAATAGTAGCGGCTGGAGGTACCGGGGGCGATGCCCGCCCCGGCCCGGCGGCCAAGTTAAAAAAATAAATAATCCCGTTCAGTCTCAATGGCAGGGTGCGGGCCGGCCCGGCGGCGATTGCGGCGGGCAGCAGGCCTCTTGGACAGGTTGAGAGATAAAAAAATAATAATTCCCATGCAGTCTCAATGGCGGGGTGCGGGCCGGGGAATAGGCCTCTTGGCCGGGGTGAATATGTTGGAACGCGGCGCGCGTAAATAGAAGCGGCTGGAGGTACCGGGGGCGAAGCCCGCCCCGGCCCGGCGGCCAAGTTAAAAAAATAAATAATCCCCGTTCAGTCTCAATGGCAGGGTGCGGGCCGGCCCAGCGGCGATTGCGGCGGGCAGCAGGCCTCTTGGACAGGTTGAGAGATAAAAAAATAATAATTCCCGTTCAGTCTCAATGGCAGGGTGCGGGCCGGCCCGGCGGCAATTGCGGCGGGCAGCAGGCCTCTTGGACAGGTTGAGAGATAAAAAAATAATAATTCCCATGCAGTCTCAATGGCGGGGTGCGGGCCGGGGAATAGGCCTCTTGGCCGGGGTGAATATGTTGGAACGCGGCGCGCGTAAATAGAAGCGGCTGGAGGTACCGGGGGCGAAGCCCGCCCCGGCCCGGAGGCCGAGTTAAAAAAAATAATAATCCCCGTTCAGTCTCAATGGCGGGGTGCGGGCCGGCCCGGCGGCGAGTGCGGCGGGCAGCAGGCCTCTTGGACAGGTTGAGAGATAAAAAAATAATAATTCCCGTGGAGTCTCAATGGCGGGGTGCGGGCCGGGGAATAGGCCTCTTGGCCGGGGTGAATATGTTGGAACGCGGCGCACGTAAATAGAAGCGGCTGGAGGTACCGGGGGCGAAGCCCGCCCCGGCCCGGAGGCCGAGTTAAAAAAAATAATAATCCCCGTTCAGTCTCAATGGCGGGGTGCGGGCCGGCCCGGCGGCGATTGCGGCGGGCAGCAGGCCTCTTGGACAGGTTGAGAGATAAAAAAATAATAATTCCCGTGCAGTCTCAATGGCGGGGTGCGGGCCGGGGAATAGGCCTCTTGGCCGGGGTGAATAGTGTTGGAACACGGCCCGCGGAAATAGTAGCGGCTGGAGGTACCGGGGGCGATGCCCGCCCCGGCCCGGCGGCCAAGTTAAAAAAATAAATAATCCCGTTCAGTCTCAATGGCAGGGTGCGGGCCGGCCCGGCGGCGATTGCGGCGGGCAGCAGGCCTCTTGGACAGGTTGAGAGATAAAAAAATAATAATTCCCATGCAGTCTCAATGGCGGGGTGCGGGCCGGGGAATAGGCCTCTTGGCCGGGGTGAATATGTTGGAACGCGGCGCGCGTAAATAGAAGCGGCTGGAGGTACCGGGGGCGAAGCCCGCCCCGGCCCGGAGGCCGAGTTAAAAAAAAATAATAATCCCCGTTCAGTCTCAATGGCGGGGTGCGGGCCGGCCCGGCGGCGAGTGCGGCGGGCAGCAGGCCTCTTGGACAGGTTGAGAGATAAAAAAATAATAATTCCCGTGCAGTCTCAATGGCGGGGTGCGGGCCGGGGAATAGGCCTCTTGGCCGGGGTGAATATGTTGGAACGCGGCGCGCGTAAATAGAAGCGGCTGGAGGTACCGGGGGCGAAGCCCGCCCCGGCCCGGAGGCCGAGTTAAAAAAAATAATAATCCCCGTTCAGTCTCAATGGCGGGGTGCGGGCCGGCCCGGCGGCGAGTGCGGCGGGCAGCAGGCCTCTTGGACAGGTTGAGAGATAAAAAAATAATAATTCCCGTGCAGTCTCAATGGCGGGGTGCGGGCCGGGGAATAGGCCTCTTGGCCGGGGTGAATAGTGTTGGAACACGGCCCGCGGAAATAGTAGCGGCTGGAGGTACCGGGGGCGATGCCCGCCCCGGCCCGGCGGCCAAGTTAAAAAAATAAATAATCCCCGTTCAGTCTCAATGGCAGGGTGCGGGCCGGCCCGGCGGCGATTGCGGCGGGCAGCAGGCCTCTTGGACAGGTTGAGAGATAAAAAAATAATAATTCCCGTGCAGTCTCAATGGCGGGGTGCGGGCCGGGGAATAGGCCTCTTGGCCGGGGTGAATAGTGTTGGAACACGGCCCGCGGAAATAGTAGCGGCTGGAGGTACCGGGGAGGATGCCCGCCCCGGGCCGGCGGCCAAGTTAAAAAAATAAATAATCCCCGTTCAGTCTCAATGGCAGGGTGCGGGCCGGCCCGGCGGCGAGTGCGGCGGGCAGCAGGCCTCTTGGACAGGTTGAGAGATAAAAAAATAATAATTCCCATGCAGTCTCAATGGCAGGGTGCGGGCCGGCCCGGCGGCGATTGCGGCGGGCAGCAGGCCTCTTGGACAGGTTGAGAGATAAAAAAATAATAATTCCCATGCAGTCTCAATGGCGGGGTGCGGGCCGGGGAATAGGCCTCTTGGCCGGGGTGAATATGTTGGAACGCGGCGCGCGTAAATAGAAGCGGCTGGAGGTACCGGGGGCGAAGCCCGCCCCGGCCCGGAGGCCGAGTTAAAAAAAAAAATAATCCCCGTTCAGTCTCAATGGCGGGGTGCGGGCCGGCCCGGCGGCGAGTGCGGCGGGCAGCAGGCCTCTTGGACAGGTTGAGAGATAAAAAAATAATAATTCCCGTGCAGTCTCAATGGCGGGGTGCGGGCCGGGGAATAGGCCTCTTGGCCGGGGTGAATAGTGTTGGAACACGGCCCGCGGAAATAGTAGCGGCTGGAGGTACCGGGGGCGATGCCCGCCCCGGGCCGGCGGCCAAGTTAAAAAAATAAATAATCCCCGTTCAGTCTCAATGGCAGGGTGCGGGCCGGCCCGGCGGCGAGTGCGGCGGGCAGCAGGCCTCTTGGACAGGTTGAGAGATAAAAAAATAATAATTCCCGTTCAGTCTCAATGGCAGGGTGCGGGCCGGCCCGGCGGCGATTGCGGCGGGCAGCAGGCCTCTTGGACAGGTTGAGAGATAAAAAAATAATAATTCCCATGCAGTCTCAATGGCGGGGTGCGGGCCGGGGAATAGGCCTCTTGGCCGGGGTGAATATGTTGGAACGCGGCGCGCGTAAATAGAAGCGGCTGGAGGTACCGGGGGCGAAGCCCGCCCCGGCCCGGAGGCCCAGTTAAAAAAAATAATAATCCCCGTTCAGTCTCAATGGCGGGGTGCGGGCCGGCCCGGCGGCGAGTGCGGCGGGCAGCAGGCCTCTTGGACAGGTTGAGAGATAAAAAAATAATAATTCCCGTGCAGTCTCAATGGCGGGGTGCGGGCCGGGGAATAGGCCTCTTGGCCGGGGTGAATAGTGTTGGAACACGGCCCGCGGAAATAGTAGCGGCTGGAGGTACCGGGGGCGATGCCCGCCCCGGCCCGGCGGCCAAGTTAAAAAAATAAATAATCCCGTTCAGTCTCAATGGCAGGGTGCGGGCCGGCCCGGCGGCGATTGCGGCGGGCAGCAGGCCTCTTGGACAGGTTGAGAGATAAAAAATAATAATTCCCATGCAGTCTCAATGGCGGGGTGCGGGCCGGGGAATAGGCCTCTTGGCCGGGGTGAATATGTTGGAACGCGGCGCGCGTAAATAGAAGCGGCTGGAGGTACCGGGGGCGAAGCCCGCCCCGGCCCGGAGGCCGAGTTAAAAAAAATAATAATCCCCGTTCAGTCTCAATGGCGGGGTGCGGGCCGGCCCGGCGGCGAGTGCGGCGGGCAGCAGGCCTCTTTGACAGGTTGAGAGATAAAAAAATAATAATTCCCGTGCAGTCTCAATGGCAGGGTGCGGGCCGGCCCGGCGGCGATTGCGGCGGGCAGCAGGCCTCTTGGACAGGTTGAGAGATAAAAAAATAATAATTCCCATGCAGTCTCAATGGCGGGGTGCGGGCCGGGGAATAGGCCTCTTGGCCGGGGTGAATATGTTGGAACGCGGCGCGCGTAAATAGAAGCGGCTGGAGGTACCGGGGGCGAAGCCCGCCCCGGCCCGGAGGCCGAGTTAAAAAAAATAATCCCGTTCAGTCTCAATGGCGGGGTGCGGGCCGGCCCGGCGGCGAGTGCGGTGGGCAGCAGGCCTCTTGGACAGGTTGAGAGATAAAAAAATAATAATTCCCGTGCAGTCTCAATGGCGGGGTGCGGGCCGGCCCGGCGGCAATTGCGGCGGGCAGCAGGCCTCTTGGACAGGTTGAGAGATAAAAAAATAATAATTCCCGTGGAGTCTCAATGGCGGGGTGCGGGCCGGGGAATAGGCCTCTTGGCCGGGGTGAATATGTTGGAACGCGGCGCACGTAAATAGAAGCGGCTGGAGGTACCGGGGGCGATGCCCGCCCCGGCCCGGCGGCCAAGTTAAAAAAATAAATAATCCCGTTCAGTCTCAATGGCAGGGTGCGGGCCGGCCCGGCGGCGATTGCGGCGGGCAGCAGGCCTCTTGGACAGGTTGAGAGATAAAAAAATAATAATTCCCATGCAGTCTCAATGGCGGGGTGCGGGCCGGGGAATAGGCCTCTTGGCCGGGGTGAATATGTTGGAACGCGGCGCGCGTAAATAGAAGCGGCTGGAGGTACCGGGGGCGAAGCCCGCCCCGGCCCGGAGGCCGAGTTAAAAAAAAAAAATAATCCCCGTTCAGTCTCAATGGCGGGGTGCGGGCCGGCCCGGCGGCGAGTGCGGCGGGCAGCAGGCCTCTTGGACAGGTTGAGAGATAAAAAAATAATAATTCCCGTGCAGTCTCAATGGCGGGGTGCGGGCCGGGGAATAGGCCTCTTGGCCGGGGTGAATATGTTGGAACGCGGCGCGCGTAAATAGAAGCGGCTGGAGGTACCGGGGGCGAAGCCCGCCCCGGCCCGGAGGCCGAGTTAAAAAAAATAATAATCCCCGTTCAGTCTCAATGGCGGGGTGCGGGCCGGCCCGGCGGCGAGTGCGGCGGGCATCAGGCCTCTTGGACAGGTTGAGAGATAAAAAAATAATAATTCCCGTGCAGTCTCAATGGCGGGGTGCGGGCCGGGGAATAGGCCTCTTGGCCGGGGTGAATAGTGTTGGAACACGGCCCGCGGAAATAGTAGCGGCTGGAGGTACCGGGGGCGATGCCCGCCCCGGCCCGGCGGCCAAGTTAAAAAAATAAATAATCCCCGTTCAGTCTCAATGGCAGGGTGCGGGCCGGCCCGGCGGCGATTGCGGCGGGCAGCAGGCCTCTTGGACAGGTTGAGAGATAAAAAAATAATAATTCCCGTGCAGTCTCAATGGCAGGGTGCGGGCCGGCCCGGCGGCGATTGCGGCGGGCAGCAGGCCTCTTGGACAGGTTGAGAGATAAAAAAATAATAATTCCCATGCAGTCTCAATGGCGGGGTGCGGGCCGGGGAATAGGCCTCTTGGCCGGGGTGAATATGTTGGAACGCGGCGCGCGTAAATAGAAGCGGCTGGAGGTACCGGGGGCGATGCCCGCCCCGGCCCGGCGGCCAAGTTAAAAAAATAAATAATCCCCGTTCAGTCTCAATGGCAGGTTGCGGGCCGGCCCGGCGGCGATTGCGGCGGGCAGCAGGCCTCTTGGACAGGTTGAGAGATAAAAAAATAATAATTCCCGTTCAGTCTCAATGGCAGGGTGCGGGCCGGCCCGGCGGCGATTGCGGCGGGCAGCAGGCCTCTTGGACAGGTTGAGAGATAAAAAAATAATAATTCCCATGCAGTCTCAATGGCGGGGTGCGGGCCGGGGAATAGGCCTCTTGGCCGGGGTGAATAGTGTTGGAACACGGCCCGCGGAAATAGTAACGGCTGGAGGTACCGGGGGCGATGCCCGCCCCGGCCCGGCGGCCAAGTTAAAAAAATAAATAATCCCCGTTCAGTCTCAATGGCAGGGTGCGGGCCGGCCCGGCGGCGATTGCGGCGGGCAGCATGCCTCTTGGACAGGTTGAGAGATATAAAAATAATAATTCCCGTGCAGTCTCAATGGCGGGGTGCGGGCCGGCCCGGCGGACGAGTGTGGCCGGGGAAGAGGCCTCTTGGCCGGGGTGAATATGTTGGAACGCGGCGCGCGTAAATAGAAGCGGCTGGAGGTACCGGGGGCGAAGCCCGCCCCGGCCCGGAGGCCGAGTTAAAAAAAATAATAATCCCCGTTCAGTCTCAATGGCGGGGTGCGGGCCGGCCCGGCGGCGAGTGCGGCCTGCTGCAGGCCTCTTGGACAGGTTGAGAGATAAAAAAATAATAATTCCCGTGCAGTCTCAATGGCGGGGTGCGGGCCGGCCCGGCGGACGAGTGTGGCCGGGGAAGAGGCCTCTTGGCCGGGGTGAATATGTTGGAACGCGGCGCGCGTAAATAGAAGCGGCTGGAGGTACCGGGGGCGAAGCCCGCCCCGCCCGGCGGCCGAGTTAAAAAAAATAATAATCCCCGTACAGTCTCAATGGCGGGGTGCGGGCCGGCCCGGCGGCGAGTGCGGCGGGCAGCAGGCCTCTTGGACAGGTTGAGAGATAAAAAAATAATAATTCCCGTGCAGTCTCAATGGCGGGGTGCGGGCCGGGGAATAGGCCTCTTGGCCGGGGTGAATAGTGTTGGAACACGGCCCGCGGAAATAGTAGCGGCTGGAGGTACCGGGGGCGATGCCCGCCCCGGCCCGGCGGCCAAGTTAAAAAAATAAATAATCCCCGTTCAGTCTCAATGGCAGGGTGCGGGCCGGCCCGGCGGCGATTGCGGCGGGCAGCAGGCCTCTTGGACAGGTTGAGAGATAAAAAAATAATAATTCCCGTGCAGTCTCAATGGCGGGGTGCGGGCCGGGGAATAGGCCTCTTGGCCGGGGTGAATAGTGTTGGAACACGGCCCGCGGAAATAGTAGCGGCTGGAGGTACCGGGGGCGATGCCCGCCCCGGGCCGGCGGCCAAGTTAAAAAAATAAATAATCCCCGTTCAGTCTCAATGGCAGGGTGCGGGCCGGCCCGGCGGCGAGTGCGGCGGGCAGCAGGCCTCTTGGACAGGTTGAGAGATAAAAAAATAATAATTCCCGTTCAGTCTCAATGGCAGGGTGCGGGCCGGCCCGGCGGCGATTGCGGCGGGCAGCAGGCCTCTTGGACAGGTTGAGAGATAAAAAAATAATAATTCCCGTTCAGTCTCAATGGCAGGGTGCGGGCCGGCCCGGCGGCGATTGCGGCGGGCAGCAGGCCTCTTGGACAGGTTGAGAGATAAAAAAATAATAATTCCCATGCAGTCTCAATGGCGGGGTGCGGGCCGGGGAATAGGCCTCTTGGCCGGGGTGAATATGTTGGAACGCGGCGCGCGTAAATAGAAGCGGCTGGAGGTACCGGGGGCGAAGCCCGCCCCGGCCCGGAGGCCGAGTTAAAAAAAATAATAATCCCCGTTCAGTCTCAATGGCGGGGTGCGGGCCGGCCTGGCGGCGAGTGCGGCGGGCAGCAGGCCTCTTGGACAGGTTGAGAGATAAAAAAATAATAATTCCCGTGCAGTCTCAATGGCGGGGTGCGGGCCGGGGAATAGGCCTCTTGGCCGGGGTGAATAGTGTTGGAACACGGCCCGCAGAAATAGTAGCGGCTGGAGGTACCGGGGGCGATGCCCGCCCCGGCCCGGCGGCCAAGTTAAAAAAATAAATAATCCCCGTTCAGTCTCAATGGCAGGGTGCGGGCCGGCCCGGCGTCGATTGCGGCGGGCAGCAGGCCTCTTGGACAGGTTGAGAGATAAAAAAATAATAATTCCCGTGCAGTCTCAATGGCGGGGTGCGGGCCGGGGAATAGGCCTCTTGGCCGGGGTGAATAGTGTTGGAACACGGCCCGCGGAAATAGTAGCGGCTGGAGGTACCGGGGGCGATGCCCGCCCCGGGCCGGCGGCCAAGTTAAAAAAATAAATAATCCCCGTTCAGTCTCAATGGCAGGGTGCGGGCCGGCCCGGCGGCGAGTGCGGCGGGCAGCAGGCCTCTTGGACACGTTGAGAGATAAAAAAATAATAATTCCCGTTCAGTCTCAATGGCAGGGTGCGGGCCGGCCCGGCGGCGATTGCGGCGGCGGGCAGCAGGCCTCTTGGACAGGTTGAGAGATAAAAAAATAATAATTCCCATGCAGTCTCAATGGCGGGGTGCGGGCCGGGGAATAGGCCTCTTGGCCGGGGTGAATATGTTGGAACGCGGCGCGCGTAAATAGAAGCGGCTGGAGGTACCGGGGGCGAAGCCCGCCCCGGCCCGGAGGCCGAGTTAAAAAAAATAATAATCCCCGTTCAGTCTCAATGGCGGGGTGCGGGCCGGCCCGGCGGCGAGTGCGGCGGGCAGCAGGCCTCTTGGACAGGTTGAGAGATAAAAAAATAATAATTCCCGTGCAGTCTCAATGGCGGGGTGCGGGCCGGGGAATAGGCCTCTTGGCCGGGGTGAATATGTTGGAACGCGGCGCGCGTAAATAGAAGCGGCTGGAGGTACCGGGGGCGAAGCCCGCCCCACCCGGAGGCCGAGTTAAAAAAAATAATAATCCCCGTTCAGTCTCAATGGCGGGGTGCGGGCCGGCCCGGCGGCGAGTGCGGCGGGCAGCAGGCCTCTTGGACAGGTTGAGAGATAAAAAAATAATAATTCCCGTGCAGTCTCAATGGCGGGGTGCGGGCCGGGGAATAGGCCTCTTGGCCGGGGTGA
The DNA here is from genome assembly GCF_025434085.1 of Hippocampus zosterae. Taxonomy (NCBI): domain Eukaryota; kingdom Metazoa; phylum Chordata; class Actinopteri; order Syngnathiformes; family Syngnathidae; genus Hippocampus; species Hippocampus zosterae. The sequence goes on from NW_026262963.1 coordinate 459,489, forward strand.
ATAGTGTTGGAACACGGCCCGCGGAAATAGTAGCGGCTGGAGGTACCGGGGGCGATGCCCGCCCCGGCCCGGCGGCCAAGTTAAAAAAATAAATAATCCCCGTTCAGTCTCAATGGCAGGGTGCGGGCCGGCCCGGCGGCGATTGCGGCGGGCAGCAGGCCTCTTGGACAGGTTGAGAGATAAAAAAATAATAATTCCCGTGCAGTCTCAATGGCGGGGTGCGGGCCGGGGAATAGGCCTCTTGGCCGGGGTGAATAGTGTTGGAACACGGCCCGCGGAAATAGTAGCGGCTGGAGGTACCGGGGGCGATGCCCGCCCCGGGCCGGCGGCCAAGTTAAAAAAATAAATAATCCCCGTTCAGTCTCAATGGCAGGGTGCGGGCCGGCCCGGCGGCGAGTGCGGCGGGCAGCAGGCCTCTTGGACAGGTTGAGAGATAAAAAAATAATAATTCCCGTTGAGTCTCAATGGCAGGGTGCGGGCCGGCCCGGCGGCGATTGCGGCGGGCAGCAGGCCTCTTGGACAGGTTGAGAGATAAAAAAATAATAATTCCCATGCAGTCTCAATGGCGGGGTGCGGGCCGGGGAATAGGCCTCTTGGCCGGGGTGAATATGTTGGAACGCGGCGCGCGTAAATAGAAGCGGCTGGAGGTACCGGGGGCGAAGCCCGCCCCGGCCCGGAGGCCGAGTTAAAAAAAAAAATAATCCCCGTTCAGTCTCAATGGCGGGGTGCGGGCCGGCCCGGCGGCGATTGCGGCGGGCAGCAGGCCTCTTGGACAGGTTGACAGATAAAAAAATAATAATTCCCGTGCAGTCTCAATGGCGGGGTGCGGGCCGGGGAATAGGCCTCTTGGCCGGGGTGAATAGTGTTGGAACACGGCCCGCGGAAATAGTAGCGGCTGGAGGTACCGGGGGCGATGCCCGCCCCGGCCCGGCGGCCAAGTTAAAAAAATAAATAATCCCGTTCAGTCTCAATGGCAGGGTGCGGGCCGGCCCGGCGGCGATTGCGGCGGGCAGCAGGCCTCTTGGACAGGTTGAGACATAAAAAAATAATAATTCCCATGCAGTCTCAATGGCGGGGTGCGGGCCGGGGAATAGGCCTCTTGGCCGGGGTGAATATGTTGGAACGCGGCGCGCGTAAATAGAAGCGGCTGGAGGTACCGGGGGCGAAGCCCGCCCCGGCCCGGAGGCCGAGTTAAAAAAAATAATAATCCCCGTTCAGTCTCAATGGCGGGGTGCGGGCCGGCCCGGCGGCGAGTGCGGCGGGCAGCAGGCTTCTTGGACAGGTTGAGAGATAAAAAAATAATAATTCCCGTGCAGTCTCAATGGCGGGGTGCGGGCCGGGGAATAGGCCTCTTGGCCGGGGTGAATATGTTGGAACGCGGCACGCGTAAATAGAAGCGGCTGGAGGTACCGGGGGCGAAGCCCGCCCCGGCCCGGAGGCCGAGTTAAAAAAAATAATAATCCCCGTTCAGTCTCAATGGCGGGGTGCGGGCCGGCCCGGCGGCGAGTGCGGCGGGCAGCAGGCCTCTTGGACAGGTTGAGAGATAAAAAAATAATAATTCCCGTGCAGTCTCAATGGCGGGGTGCGGGCCGGGGAATAGGCCTCTTGGCCGGGGTGAATAGTGTTGGAACACGGCCCGCGGAAATAGTAGCGGCTGGAGGTACGGGGGGCGATGCCCACCCCGGCCCGGCGGCCAAGTTAAAAAAATAAATAATCCCCGTTCAGTCTCAATGGCAGGGTGCGGGCCGGCCCAGCGGCGATTGCGGCGAGCAGCAGGCCTCTTGGACAGGTTGAGAGATAAAAAAATAATAATTCCCGTTCAGTCTCAATGGCAGGGTGCGGGCCGGCCCGGCGGCAATTGCGGCGGGCAGCAGGCCTCTTGGACAGGTTGAGAGATAAAAAAATAATAATTCCCATGCAGTCTCAATGGCGGGGTGCGGGCCGGGGAATAGGCCTCTTGGCCGGGGTGAATATGTTGGAACGCGGCGCGCGTAAATAGAAGCGGCTGGAGGTACCGGGGGCGAAGCCCGCCCCGGCCCGGAGGCCGAGTTAAAAAAAATAATCCCGTTCAGTCTCAATGGCGGGGTGCGGGCCGGCCCGGCGGCGAGTGCGGTGGGCAGCAGGCCTCTTGGACAGGTTGAGAGATAAAAAAATAATAATTCCCGTGCAGTCTCAATGGCGGGGTGCGGGCCGGGGAATAGGCCTCTTGGCCGGGGTGAATAGTGTTGGAACACGGCCCGCGGAAATAGTAGCGGCTGGAGGTACCGGGGGCGATGCCCGCCCCGGCCCGGCGGCCAAGTTAAAAAAATAAATAATCCCGTTCAGTCTCAATGGCGGGGTGCGGGCCGGCCCGGCAGCGAGTGCGGCGGGCAGCAGGCCTCTTGGACAGGTTGAGAGATAAAAAAATAATAATTCCCGTGCAGTCTCAATGGCGGGGTGCGGGCCGGGGAATAGGCCTCTTGGCCGGGGTGAATAGTGTTGGAACACGGCCCGCGGAAATAGTAGCGGCTGGAGGTACCGGGGGCGATGCCCGCCCCGGCCCGGCGGCCAAGTTAAAAAATAAATAATCCCCGTTCAGTCTCAATGGCAGGGTGCGGGCCGGCCCGGCGGCGATTGCGGCGGGCAGCAGGCCTCTTGGACAGGTTGAGAGATAAAAAAATAATAATTCCCGTTCAGTCTCAATGGCAGGTGCGGGCCGGCCCGGCGGCAATTGCGGCGGGCAGCAGGCCTCTTGGACAGGTTGAGAGATAAAAAAATAATAATTCCCATGCAGTCTCAATGGCGGGGTGCGGGCCGGGGAATAGGCCTCTTGGCCGGGGTGAATATGTTGGAACGCGGCGCGCGTAAATAGAAGCGGCTGGAGGTACCGGGGGCGAAGCCCGCCCCGGCCCGGAGGCCGAGTTAAAAAAAATAATAATCCCCGTTCAGTCTCAATGGCGGGGTGCGGGCCGGCCCGGCGGCGAGTGCGGCAGGCAGCAGGCCTCTTGGACAGGTTGAGAGATAAAAAAATAATAATTCCCGTGCAGTCTCAATGGCGGGGTGCGGGCCGGGGAATAGGCCTCTTGGCCGGGGTGAATATGTTGGAACGCGGCGCGCGTAAATAGAAGCGGCTGGAGGTACCGGGGGCGAAGCCCGCCCCGGCCCGGAGGCCGAGTTAAAAAAATAATAATCCCCGTTCAGTCTCAATGGCGGGGTGCGGGCCGGCCCGGCGGCGAGTGCGGCGGGCAGCAGGCCTCTTGGACAGGTTGAGAGATAAAAAAATAATAATTCCCGTGCAGTCTCAATGGCGGGGTGCGGGCCGGGGAATAGGCCTCTTGGCCGGGGTGAATAGTGTTGGAACACGGCCCGCGGAAATAGTAGCGGCTGGAGGTACCGGGGGCGATGCCCGCCCCGGCCCGGCGGCCAAGTTAAAAAAATAAATAATCCCGTTCAGTCTCAATGGCAGGGTGCGGGCCGGCCCGGCGGCGATTGCGGCGGGCAGCAGGCCTCTTGGACAGGTTGAGAGATAAAAAATAATAATTCCCATGCAGTCTCAATGGCGGGGTGCGGGCCGGGGAATAGGCCTCTTGGCCGGGGTGAATATGTTGGAACGCGGCGCGCGTAAATAGAAGCGGCTGGAGGTACCGGGGGCGAAGCCCGCCCCGGCCCGGAGGCCGAGTTAAAAAAATAATAATCCCCGTTCAGTCTCAATGGCGGGGTGCGGGCCGGCCCGGCGGCGAGTGCGGCGGGCAGCAGGCCTCTTGGACAGGTTGAGAGATAAAAAATAATAATTCCCGTGCAGTCTCAATGGCGGGGTGCGGGCCGGGGAATAGGCCTCTTGGCCGGGGTGAATAGTGTTGGAACACGGCCCGCGGAAATAGTAGCGGCTGGAGGTACCGGGGGCGATGCCCGCCCCGGCCCGGCGGCCAAGTTAAAAAAATAAATAATCCCCGTTCAGTCTCAATGGCAGGGTGCGGGCCGGCCCGGCGGCGATTGCGGCGGGCAGCAGGCCTCTTGGACAGGTTGAGAGATAAAAAAATAATAATTCCCGTTCAGTCTCAATGGCAGGGTGCGGGCCGGCCCGGCGGCAATTGCGGCGGGCAGCAGGCCTCTTGGACAGGTTGAGAGATAAAAAAATAATAATTCCCATGCAGTCTCAATGGCGGGGTGCGGGCCGGGGAATAGGCCTCTTGGCCGGGGTGAATATGTTGGAACGCGGCGCGCGTAAATAGAAGCGGCTGGAGGTACCGGGGGCGAAGCCCGCCCCGCCCGGAGGCCGAGTTAAAAAAAATAATAATCCCCGTTCAGTCTCAATGGCGGGGTGCGGGCCGGCCCGGCGGCGAGTGCGGCGGGCAGCAGGCCTCTTGGACAGGTTGAGAGATAAAAAAATAATAATTCCCGTGCAGTCTCAATGGCGGGGTGCGGGCCGGGGAATAGGCCTCTTGGCCGGGGTGAATAGTGTTGGAACACGGCCCGCGGAAATAGTAGCGGCTGGAGGTACCGGGGGCGATGCCCGCCCCGGCCCGGTAAAAAAATAAATAATCCCCGTTCAGTCTCAATGGCAGGGTGCGGGCAGGCCCGGCGGCGATTGCGGCGGGCAGCAGGCCTCTTGGACAGGTTGAGAGATATAAAAATAATAATTCCCGTGCAGTCTCAATGGCGGGGTGCGGGCCGGGGAATAGGCCTCTTGGCCGGGGTGAATAGTGTTGGAACACGGCCCGCGGAAATAGTAGCGGCTGGAGGTACCGGGGGCGATGCCCGCCCCGGGCCGGCGGCCAAGTTAAAAAAATAAATAATCCCCGTTCAGTCTCAATGGCAGGGTGCGGGCCGGCCCGGCGGCGAGTGCGGCGGGCAGCAGGCCTCTTGGACAGGTTGAGAGATAAAAAAATAATAATTCCCGTTCAGTCTCAATGGCAGGGTGCGGGCCGGCCCGGCGGCGATTGCGGCGGGCAGCAGGCCTCTTGGACAGGTTGAGAGATAAAAAAATAATAATTCCCATGCAGTCTCAATGGCGGGGTGCGGGCCGGGGAATAGGCCTCTTGGCCGGGGTGAATATGTTGGAACGCGGCGCGCGTAAATAGAAGCGGCTGGAGGTACCGGGGGCGAAGCCCGCCCCGGCCCGGAGGCCGAGTTAAAAAAAATAATAATCCCCGTTCAGTCTCAATGGCGGGTGCGGGCCGGCCCGGCGGCGAGTGCGGCGGGCAGCAGGCCTCTTGGACAGGTTGAGAGATAAAAAAATAATAATTCCCATGCAGTCTCAATGGCGGGGTGCGGGCCGGGGAATAGGCCTCTTGGCCGGGGTGAATAGTGTTGGAACACGGCCCGCGGAAATAGTAGCGGCTGGAGGTACCGGGGGCGATGCCCGCCCCGGCCCGGCGGCCAAGTTAAAAAAATAAATAATGCCCGTTCAGTCTCAATGGCAGGGTGCGGGCCGGCCCGGCGGCGAGTGCGGCGGGCAGCAGGCCTCTTGGACAGGTTGAGAGATAAAAAAATAATAATTCCCGTTCATTCTCAATGGCAGGGTGCGGGCCGGCCCGGCGGCGATTGCGGCGGGCAGCAGGCCTCTTGGACAGGTTGAGAGATAAAAAAATAATAATTACCATGCGGTCTCAATGGCGGGGTGCGGGCCGGGGAATAGGCCTCTTGGCCGGGGTGAATAGTGTTGGAACACGGCCCGCGGAAATAGTAGCGGCTGGAGGTACCGGGGGCGATGCCCGCCCCGGCCCGGCGGCCAAGTTAAAAAAATAAATAATCCCCGTTCAGTCTCAATGGCAGGGTGCGGGCCGGCCCGGCGGCGAGTGCGGCGGGCAGCAGGCCTCTTGGACAGGTTGAGAGATAAAAAAATAATAATTCCCGTTCAGTCTCAATGGCAGGGTGCGGGCCGGCCCGGCGGCGATTGCGGCGGGCAGCAGGCCTCTTGGACAGGTTGAGAGATAAAAAAATAATAATTCCCATGCAGTCTCAATGGCGGGGTGCGGGCCGGGGAATAGGCCTCTTGGCCGGGGTGAATATGTTGGAACGCGGCGCGCGTAAATAGAAGCGGCTGGAGGTACCGGGGGCGAAGCCCGCCCCGGCCCGGAGGCCGAGTTAAAAAAAATAATAATCCCCGTTCAGTCTCAATGGCGGGGTGCGGGCCGGCCCGGCGGCGAGTGCGGCGGGCAGCAGGCCTCTTGGACAGGTTGAGAGATAAAAAAATAATAATTCCCGTGCAGTCTCAATGGCAGGGTGCGGGCCGGCCCGGCGGCAATTGCGGCGGGCAGCAGGCCTCTTGGACAGGTTGAGAGATAAAAAAATAATAATTCCCATGCATTCTCAATGGCGGGGTGCGGGCCGGGGAATAGGCCTCTTGGCCGGGGTGAATATGTTGGAACGCGGCGCGCGTAAATAGAAGCGGCTGGAGGTACCGGGGGCGAAGCCCGCCCCGGCCCGGAGGCCGAGTTAAAAAAAATAATAATCCCCGTTCAGTCTCAATGGCGGGGTGCGGGCCGGCCCGGCGGCGAGTGCGGCGGGCAGCAGGCCTCTTGGACAGGTTGAGAGATAAAAAAATAATAATTCCCGTGCAGTCTCAATGGCGGGGTGCGGGCCGGGGAATAGGCCTCTTGGCCGGGGTGAATATGTTGGAACGCGGCGCGCGTAAATAGAAGCGGCTGGAGGTACCGGGGGCGAAGCCCGCCCCGGCCCAGAGGCCGAGTTAAAAAAAATAATAATCCCCGTTCAGTCTCAATGGCGGGGTGCGGGCCGGCCCGGCGGCGAGTGCGGCGGGCAGCAGGCCTCTTGGACAGGTTGAGAGATAAAAAAATAATAATTCCCGTGCAGTCTCAATGGCGGGGTGCGGGCCGGGGAATAGGCCTCTTGGCCGGGGTGAATAGTGTTGGAACACGGCCCGCGGAAATAGTAGCGGCTGGAGGTACCGGGGGCGATGCCCGCCCCGGCCCGGCGGCCAAGTTAAAAAAATAAATAATCCCGTTCAGTCTCAATGGCAGGGTGCGGGCCGGCCCGGCGGCGATTGCGGCGGGCAGCAGGCCTCTTGGACAGGTTGAGAGATAAAAAAATAATAATTCCCATGCAGTCTCAATGGCGGGGTGCGGGCCGGGGAATAGGCCTCTTGGCCGGGGTGAATATGTTGGAACGCGGCGCGCGTAAATAGAAGCGGCTGGAGGTACCGGGGGCGAAGCCCGCCCAGGCCCGGAGGCCGAGTTAAAAAAAATAATAATCCCCGTTCAGTCTCAATGGCGGGGTGCGGGCCGGCCCGGCGGCGAGTGCGGCGGGCAGCAGGCCTCTTGGACAGGTTGAGAGATAAA